>NC_054708.1:6904763-6992459 GCF_016097555.1 Gigantopelta aegis | reverse complement strand
ATGTAATTGGATTTTAGTTAGACATTTTGTGACATACCGGTCTGTGGCCAGTGCTCTGGTTACGGTAATATCCAATACCTTCTCTGAATAACAGATAAACAGTCGCTGTTGACTTTTAACACACAACCTAAAAAATTGTTTCTGATAATAGATATAATAATTTTTATATTGTAATAATTTGTGTTAATTTTGAACTGCAGTACAGTAATCGATGCAGTGAAAAGGTATTAATATTTTTGTTATAGATTTGTTGAAATATTCTTTGGATTCGGTCTTGATTTAGATCTACGTTGGGTTTTGTTTTGTTTTTTGTTTGTTTTTTGTTTTTTGTTTGGTTGGTTGTTTTTGTTTTATTTGTTTGTGTGTTAGTTTATTATTATTATTAAAAAAAAATATTATTCAATAATTTATCAGAGTGGCACAATCATTGAGGATGTTTTCCGAAATGGGACAACAATAACTGGCTGTGAGCCGAAGATTATGTATGTTGATTCACAGATGGTTATCATTACTACTATGGTAAATTATCAACACATTATTATAACTCATAACATTAATGGTACTATAATAATGGGCATACCAACAGGGATCGATCCTAGATCGACCGCTCATCAGGCAACACTTTACCACTGGGGTACGTCCCCCCTCCCCGCCCCCATGCATTACGTGTGCGTGTGCATAGAATATAGGATGCGCCTGAGGTGCGATGGATCGCAGGGTCAAACGCCCTCCGTGAACTTTCCAGTCCCTCCAACTACTGTCCCTCCAACTACTGTCCAATGATTAGTACAGTAACGGTCATGGTATGTACTATCTTGTCTACGGAAAAGTGCATATAAAAGATGTTTTTGAAGGAGTAGCCTGTGTGGCTGTAGCGAGTTTCATATCTCTCTCTCAGTGGGTCTCACTGTTTCTGATTCTCTCTCTCTCTCTCTCTCTCTCTCTCTCTCTCTCTCTCTCTCTCTCTCTCTCTCTCTCTCTCTCTCTCTCTCTCTCCCCACCCACGTATTTTATAACCATATGGCAGACACCAAGTATCCTTAGTTTATGGTGTTGTTAAATATTTCTATTTCTATTTTCCTTTTTAACTGAAATTCCGCAACAGCGCCAGCGGTGGACGTTTGAATATGAAGTTACGAAGTTGTATACCTTTTACGACTTAAAATCTGACGTAAATTTGGTTCAAAGAAGTTCTGTCGTAACCCGAGGAAGCCTGGGGCAGCTTGTTAAATTTACAAACATCCAACATCCGAGAGACGTTTATCTTGGTTGAAGACATTGCGAAAACACTGTCTGTACACTGACGACTGGACCATTGCCATTCTCAAGTGAGCCATGTCGACCAGCTGCCCGCACTGAGGTGGAGGAATATTGGGCTTTCAAGCCACTGCCGCTAGATCTTGTGTAACATCTTGGACCTATTCACTTCTGTAATATCTTTTCTACACAAAATAATCCTGTTGTTTATTTTCTCCTGAAGAAATAGGTATTTGGAGGAATGTTCAGCTTTATGCCGACGCATATTGGTGTATACAAAAAGTTTGTTTTGTTTAACGACACCACTAGAGCACATTGATTTATTAATCATCGGCTATTGGATGTCAACCATTTGAAAATTTGGACATATAGTCTTACAGAGGAAACCCGCTACATTCCTCCGATTCTCCAACGTTAAAAAAAAATAACTGTCACAAAATTTAGTCGGGGGCGGGCCCCTAGGGCCCTTCTTAGATCCGCCACTGATATGAGTTATAATAAAGTACGAGATATGTCATTCAGCGGAAAAGAGAAAGAAAAACAGTTGCTGTGATGTAGAACACGTATTTTAGTTAGCGGTGACATGTCTCTAGTATGTACTTTCCCATATATACCTATAACCAATCAAGTATAACAGTAGTGATAATTTGTATACCTTTGCCAGTTTGCCCTTTCTTCATCTTCGGTAATTCTTGCCGTATCCATTCTGCAACCTTAAAATTGACAGCACATATGATATAGAACAGTTATTTATATGAACTTTGTTGTATATGGAAAGCCGTTCTATGTAGACTAGGGCCTCCACGAGTCCAATATATTGGACTCGAGTACTCGAGGGTCAAACTCGACCCGGACCCGAGTACCCGACGCTTACACAAGATGATAATGAGACAAAGGAATATAACGTAAAATAGCATTATATAGCTTAATTCCAGCACTAAACATGAATGCCAAATCATGTCATTGTATTGCATTTAGAAACCCGTTGATACGTTCAGTATTGTGACGGACGGACGAACGGACGGCCAGATTAAAAAAGAAACTAGCAAATAGTCATATAATTATCGTGTAACTTGTATCGTTGATTAGTTACTGCTGAACTAGTTGCTCTACACTGTCTCACTTGTACGGGTACTCGAGTCCTGTGAATGGACTCGAGTCTTTGCTAGACTCGACCCGTGCCCGAGTACTCGAGTACTCGTGGAGACCCTAATGTAGACTTATAATATTTACTACTACAATCATTAATGAGACATTATTTTGTTTGAAAATACCCGTATAGTGTCTATTTTGTACACATTCCCAGCATTATGATCAAAATGTTAAAGTTTGTTTTGTTTAACGACACTTCTAGAGCACATTGATTTATTAAAACATTTAATATTTTTTTGCATACAGTCTTAGAGAGGCAAACCGCTGTATTTTCCCAAGGATAGCACACACCACGATATTTGATATACCAGGCGTGGTGCACTGGCTAGAACGAGAAATAGCCCAGTGGGCCCGCCGACGAGGATCGATCCCAAACCGAGGCGAGATTTTTTTCCACCGGGCTTCCATTATGATCACTGCACACAGTAGAACTACAAATAACGATCGGTTTCAATGGTAATAACTTGGTACTTGGTGTTGCCTCGACCAGAAGCGGTCAGGCCCTTATAAGGGCCCTATGGGCAACCTAGGGAGACACCACAGCATCGTAAAGGTCTAAAATTAACGAGCTACTCTCGATTCACTAATATCAAAACCTATATTAGCTCGGCCATTTACCTTTCGACCGACCGTTCAAATTGCGCCAAATTCCCTCAATCAAAATTGCGCACCCTTTTCTCTTTGGCATTTAACTGCTCCATTCAAATTCCATAGCACCACCACCACCACCACCCGCCTGCTACCGATTTGATCGGGCTGCTGGTGCTCCCTTGCACCTGCCAGTGCAGGCAGTCCCTCCTCTCCCCTCCCCCCACCTTTCCTGTCATGGACGGGGGAGCCGGCCAAGGCTGGCTCTTGCGCCCACGACAGTCGTGCGCTACAACAGTTTGTTCTGAATGTGCAAGTAAAACCCTATGACATGATATGACATAATAAGAAAACTGTGTAACTTACAGATGACCTGCGCTCATTCTATGGACAGAAACACGGGCGTCAATTTGAGAACTTCTCGGGACAAAACATTTAATAGCTAGTTCCCGTTAAAACGTAGATTTATTGGCCAAGCGAAAGGTAAATAATTATATACTACGGCCTCTCAAAGTTAACACAAACCCTCAATTTTCTCCTCACTCGATAACTACCTTCGATAACTGCTTTTCCTTAACTCAAACGACATTCTTCTACCGGTATATATTATCTAAATAATTACATTAATGCCTGTATGTAATTTGGAGGACAGCCCGAGGCACTGACAGCTTTTAGTTAAGGACAAGAAATCGCGATGAATAACATGGGCGTTTAGCTGATCAGTTGATTTACTGTCACTAACTGTAAAGGTGTCTTCACAGGAAACGGTGATAATGCTAACTGGACTTGTGTAAATTACAAACACTGGTGCCTAGAGATAGTTGTTTATTGTCGTAGAATGTTTTCTGAGGGTAGAGGGGATTGTTGTTGATGAAACCTGCAACCGTCCTCGGTGGCGCAGTGGTTAAGTCATCGGAATACAAGCTGGTAGGTACAGGGTTCGCAGCCTGGTACCGGCTCCAGCCCAGAGCGAGTTCTTGTGGGCTCAATGGGTAGGTATAAGGCCACTACAACCTCTTCTCTTTCACTAACCACTAAACAACTAACCCATTGTCATGGACAGACAGCCCAGATAGCTGAGGTGTGTGCCCAGGACAGCGTGCTTGAACCTTAATTGGATATAAGCACGAAAATAAGTTGAAATGAATCCCAGTGATGTATATACAGAATGATATTGGTTACGTATCAAGAGTTTTAGTATATTACGTAGAAGTTAAATATTAAGTCATAATATAGCGTTATGTACATGTCATAAAAGTAAAATGAAAATGTATTTATTTAATCTTATATGTAACTATATATTATGTTTTGGGTATTGGTTTTCTTCACAGTACACACGTGTATGTACTCGTCCATGTGTGTAGGGGTAGTAGCGAGAATAACGTAGTGTTAGTATTTAGTTTAACTCTGATCACTACTTAATGAATAGTTCAGTCGGTAGAGCGCTCGCTTGAGGTGTTTGCGTCGTAGGATCGAATCATCTAAGTTGACCCATTCTCAAATGGGTTTCCCGTTCCAACCAGTGAACCACCACTGGCTAAAGGTTGGGTATGTACTGTTTTGTTTGTGGAAAAGTGCATATAAAAGATCCCTTGCTACTAATGGAAAAAATGTAGAAAGTGCATATAAAAGATCCCTTGCTACTAATGAAAAAAAAAATGTAGCGGGTTTTTCTCTAAGTCTATATCCGACGCCATATAACCGTAAAAAGAATGTGTTGAGTGCGTCGTTAAATAAACCAAATGTTTGACATCCAAAACCCGATGATCGAAAATCAAGGTGCTCGTTAAACACAACAAAGTTTTACTTTTTAATCTTTACTGTCTCTCGCACAGACAGTTTCTACTCTCAAACAACTGACGGACAAATGGACACACGGACGGGTCGTTATTATCAGTTTCACCAGTACCATCATTAGTATTACCTCTTTCATTATGTTTCATAGCAAACAAACGTCAAGGTAAAATATTATTTGTCTTTGACAATTACATATTTTTGTTTGTATGGTACTATCTTGTTCTTCCATTAAAGAAAATGTGATCGCTTGAGCCTAATTAGACGGGCAGCTGAAGAAGTCGGCGCAGTAAGAAAACAAGCCGTTGTTGTTAGAATTTGTTTTGAGGATTTCCACCACCCTCGGTAAGATGTCTGGCGCCACCATGAGAAGTTCTCAGCAAACTTTAACACGTCAGGTCCAGGCCAAAGTCTCGGTATATTCGCTGATTACAATTAGGAAGATCTGGAGGAATCAGATAATTCCACGCTTAGAGACCGCGTAACTCGGTGAATAGAAGCTTCACAAAAACTACAGTGGTGTTCTAGTCGCGCAAATTGCAGGTTGTCTGCGTGACGTTAAAAGACAACTTGGGGCATTGTCGGTTTTGAGAACAATGAATTATATAATACGTATATGATGTGAAAGAAATACCTTTAGAATATCCAAACTCGAACGTTTGAGGCGAGGGCTCGAACGATCGACCCCCACCCCCTTTCTACGTCCCACCTCCCTCTGGTAGGCCCGTTAAGTTAATGTTCTGTTTCAACCTGTACTCCACGACTGGTATATCAAAGTTAAAGTTTGTTTTGTTTAACAACACCACTAAAGGACATTGATATATTAATCATTGGCTATTGAATGTCAAACATTTCTTAACGTTTGACATGAAGTCTTAGAGGAAACCCGCTACATTGTTCCATTAGCAGCAAGGGATCTTTTATTTGCACTTTCCCACAAACAGGACATCACATACCACGTCCTTTGATAAACAGTCGTGGGTCACTGGTATCTAAAAGGCCACGGTATGTGTTGTCTGTCAGGTAATGTGTCACGATACCTTGCAGCCAATCAGCAGAAGTGTAGTATGTAACTGAAGCATGTTTCTTCTCTAAAAGTGTGGAAAAGTAGCGCAAGAACCAGCATCCAATTACCGTTGATTTAAAGGGACATTCCTGAGTTTGCGGCAATTTTTAAGGTGTTATCGACTAACAGAGACTTTTTAACGATTATAATTACATATCAAATATATTTTTCTGCATAAAATATTAGTGGCTGTATATTAGATGTTTTTCTGATCGTTCTAATATTTGTACTAGGTTAAATTTCATTTTATTTCCTAAAAAAGATTTGGGCTTTTTACAAATATTAAGACGACCAGAAACACATAGAATATTCAGACACTAATATTCTAAACAAGAAAGTATATTTAATATGTAAGCTTAATGGTAAAAATAGCTTATTAGTCGGAAACGTCTTACAATGCAGCAAACTGGGGAATGCCCCTTTAAGATGTCCTCAAATTATCTTATTGACAAAGATGTTTTGTTTCAACTTTTCCACCGTATACCCATGTACAATAAGCGTTTTAAAATAACAAACACTTTTAAAAAATATTGTAAAATAATTTACCTTTCCAAAATTCTAAGCTTTCAAAAATAGAGATGTACTTTTAAAAATATTATTCAATATTTATAATTTCGGAGTAAATAGAATATATGAATATTGTGGAATGCTGTTGTTACATATGTGTGGTATACTATATGCGTGTTATACAGACCATTTGTGTACGTGGTATCATTTCACTTCGAAGTGGTAATGAAGTAACTGATGTTTCTACGACTACTGTTGCTATGCCTGCTTGTCAAGAACAAAAGACTGATAACGGAGAAAACAAGCCTCTAGTTAGACTAATTATAAGACAACAATAAAACACTGATTAATTAGATTCGGCGGAGTGCAATTAGGGTTTTTGTTTGGGTTTTAGTTGTCGTCTGAGAGATAAAACCGTCCTCGGTGGTGTCGTGGTTAAGCCATCGGACATAAGGCTGGTAGGTACAGGGTTCGCAGCCCGGTACCGGCTCCAACCCAGAGCGAGTTTTAACGACTCAATGGGTAGGTGTAAGACCATTACACCCTCTTTTCTCTCACTAACTACTAACCAACTAACAACTAACCCACTGTCCTGGACAGACAGCCCAGATAGCTGAGGTGTGTACCAAGGACAGTGTGTTTGAACCTTAGTTGGATATAAGCACGAACAATAAGTTGAAATGAAATAAAATGAGAGATAAAATACACGTACTTCAGCCACACCCTGCTGAGAATTTGATTTTTGCACAGCTCTGTACACTGTGTAATGAATAACTTTGAATTTTTATCTTTAAACTAATCATTTGATATGCATATAGTATAATGTCGTTGATACTCAGCAGCCTTTGTGTTTTTCGTGCTGGGGTGTCTCTAAACATCCACTCATTGCTTTCCTGAACTAAGTAATGGTACAAAAGAATTTGGCGAACTAGCCGTATCTCCTCATTATAGTTTGGAGATTGTGCTGGGGTATAAACAGCTACACCCCAGATTGATCATTCTTTGGTTCCAGTCAAAGAACCAAAATGTATGTATGTATGTATATATGTATGTATGTGTGTATGTGTGTATGTTGTCTGTCTGTCTGTCTGTATATATGCATATAGAGGAAAGGAAAATATTATCTGTTTAACGGCAACACATTTTAAACTACGCCTATTTAGTGTCTGTTTAGTACGAACGCAGTACCCACCAGCATCACCACTATACAACGTTTCTTTTGTTTAATGACACCACTAGAGCACATTGATTTATTAATCATCAGCTATTGGATGTCAAACATTTGGTAGTTTTGACATATAGTCTTAGAGAGGAAACCCGCACATTTTTTCCATTAGTAGCAAGGGATATTTTATATGCACCATCCCACAGACAGGATAGCATATACCACGGTCTTTTAAATACCAGTCGTCGTGCACTGGCTGGAACGACAGCGCTATACCACCGAGGCCGACCTATATAATGTTTTTCATCAATGTCCTTACTTAGTTACTAACGCTACTTAACTTGTTTATAGCTGTTTGTTTTTGTTGTTGTTTTTGTAAGTGCTATGTAATACTGTGTGCAATAAACAACTTATCCATCTGGACCGTGAACTGTCAGTTTCCCGTAACAAATAAAGTCAGCAAATTCAGAAAAGCAGTATTATCGCTAATTACCACTGACAGTTTTGTAGAAGACAGCATTAGTATTAGTAATGTGTTCTTTTCTTTCAAACACGAAAACCACCCAGAAACCCAGGCGCCATCCTGATTAACAAATTGTGTTTGGTGTATCACTCTCAATGTTTGAAAAACACATTACTTCACAGAAAGTACCCTTAATGAAAAGTGTTTAACTGACATATACACACACAAGTTTATAGTGACCGTCTGGAACCAACTACGTCAACAGCGGGAGCGGGAACTCGTTTGGTTCAAGCACGCCCATCCCGGGTCAGGGCTCTGATTTCGCCAGTGACGGGACCTGGGACGGGAACTACGTAATGGAATGGAAACTCGTTTAACGTGCCCATATCCACAAAGGTTCAGGCACGCCTACCACGGATCCGACCTCACACTTCGCCAGTGGAGGGTTCCATTCATTCCCTTATATTTATATAATGCTAACCGATTGTGTAATCGAAAGTTGATTGGTTGATGCCAGCCGATTATAACCGATGATCGAAGATGAAATTCAAATTGATTGCCAACACTAATTGGGAATATATAATCGGCTTTTGGGTGGACTTTTATAATAATAATTTATTCGCCGTAATGTATGACCGTTATATGATTTCGAATGACTTGTCAGTAATAAATTATCGTCACTTGTAATGTAATATTTTCTTTGCAATATTTACCTTTTAAATTAATAAGTACTTACATTATTAAACACGTTAATATGCAGATTCATTTCTTGAAGATAAATCAACAACCTTACACCACCATTATTGGCGTATAAATTAATAGGTTGTTGTTATAGGATATCAATACAATTTTAAAATAAACTCTCTTTGTTTAAGGGTGGATTGGTGGGTCTATATAACTTTTTAATAAAAAATATAATATAAATTAATAATGATCGTTGATGTATTCAACACACGATAGTTCAGACGTGTCAAAATGTGATTGGTCAAAGCCTTCACGGAACAAGTGTCTGCTGTCCGTGTATCTTCAATAACGGTCTGGGCGTAATGAAGTTCTGTTCTGTTCTGTTCTGTTCTGTTCTGTCACTCGACTCGTGAGAAAAACACAAAACGGTTAACTTAACTCAAGTGTCAGAAAGTGTAGATCTGTAACTTCATTAACACAAAATAGCAAAGTTTAAAAGTTAATGCTTGTTTTGTTCACTAGCACCACTGGAGCACATTGAATTATTAATCATTGGCTATTCATGTCAAACAGTTTGTAATTTTGACATATAGTCTTAGACAGGAAAATGGCTACATTTTCCCATTAGTAGCAAGGGATCTTTTATATGCACCATTCAACATTCAACATTCAACAGACAGGATATAACACATACCACGGCTCTTGGTATACCAGTCGTGGTGCACTGGCTACAAACTAACAAGATAAATTATTTATTTCCACTGTTGTACGTCCCATATGGTATTTATATTGTACCTATAGGCATCCTTAGTGGACATGGGCCACAAAAGAGTTTTTATCAAATGAATTTAGATTACACACATATTTAAGATTGCCAATGGAAACGCGTTATATAAAAGAAATATGTACGATTAGAATATGCGCTAATAAATTAAATGTAGAATCTGGCAGGTATCGAAACATCGAACGATCAGAAATAATATGTACTCTGTGTAATGCTACAGAAGATGAATATCACTTTATAATAGTGTCCACAATACAAAGATTTGCGTTGTAAATATATAAAAATGTATTATTATAAGCAGCCAAGTGTGTATTGTTTTATACAGTTATTAACCACCGGTAACAATAAGGAATTGAATAAGCTAGGCAAATATTTAGTGCAAGCGAATACAATTAGAGATCGGTTAATGCAGCATGATAGTTAATGTAATAAATGTAACATATACCACTTCATTTGTCCATGATTATATATAAACCACACCCACCATTGTTTACACGTGTGTATTTTGTATAGCTATGTTGTATTATTTATGTTATGTATTCAGCTGATGAGTTGTAAAACTCAAAGGAAATAAAGAACTTGATCTTGAACTTAACCGTGAATATACTGATGTTGGCGAATAACCATGACCGCTTGACGAATATATAATTACCATGACACTGATTTGTCTTTTCACTCAAAACCATCGTATTATGAGCACTTTAAAATTAATAATGCAATTCCAAATGAAAATTTATTTATATTTTTTATTTATTACATTATTTGTTTATTTATTTATTTATTTATCTATTATTTTATTTATTACATTATTACATCTATGATAATTATATTTTCATGTAACTCATATAGTAACTTATATTATTGAAAATGTTGTTCAAATCAGTTGATTGACGCTGCACGCAGACCATCTGAACGATACAGTAATGTTCCACTGGTTCTTCACAGTAGATATATTAAAACCCCAGCTAGAACATACAAAAATATCTTTAACTCATTAATTATTTGTAATCATGGCATGTTTATTTATTTATTTATTTATTTTTTATTTTATTTTATTTTATTTATTTATTTTGTGAAATGGTTCCTATTCCTGTTTTGTGAATGGTATAATGAATCACAGCGGTTTGACAAGATGTTACTTCCAATGTGTTTGTGTCTCTGTTTTCTTAAACTAAGCCGATTATTCCGAGATTCGCTTGCCCTCACTTTGAAGACGCATTTGACATTAAGTTGTTAATACCCGGGGCGGTAAGAATATATATCCGAAAATGACCCACCCCAAACAAACATCCTGCGAGGCTGTGGCCTTCAGAAGATGCTGGCAACACATGGATGCGTGTTACTGCTAGCATGATGAATGAATCACCACCACAGCTGTCTTGTAAAGCGACAAACTTTCCTTTCCAACCACCGCCGAGTCAGTGGCGCATGTCATCCTTCTTAAAGCTCGTAGGTACTAATTTGACAAACGACCTCGGTGGTGGTGTAGGACTTAAGGCTGGTAGGTACAGGGTTCGCCTCCTGGTGCCGGCTCTCACCGAAAGCGAGTTTAATGACTCAGTGGGTAGGCAACAACACTGATTCCACCATAATCCTGTACATATCCTGTATATATTTATTATTTTGTTGTGTATTGTATTATGCTGATAAGTTGTAAAAACATAAAGCAATAAAGAACTTGAACTTGAACTTGAATTCTCTCTCACTAACCACATACAGCCCAGATAGCTGGGACCTTACTTGGATATAAGCACGAAAACAACTATAAATGAAGTAATTAATAATTTGGCGAAGTCAGAGGCTATGCCCAGGATGGACATAAAGTCTTAGAGAGAAAATCCGCTACATTTTTTAGTACATTAGTAGCATGGGATCTTTTATATGCACCATCCCACAGACTGGATAGCACATACGACGACCCTTTCCCCCTCCACCTCCCGCCATGGAATCGTGGACTGGTTATGCCAGAACCCGAATCCATGGTGGGCGTGCCCGAACCGTAAGGATGTGGGCACGTTAATATAGTTCCCTTCCCTTCCCATACGACGACTTTTGATATACCAGTCGTGATGTACTGGCTGGAACAAGAAATAGCTCAATGGATCCACCGACACAACCAACCAAAACTATTTACGCGCCTATATTCACTAAAGGAAAGGAAGGAAGGAAATGTTTTATTTAACGACGCACTCAACACATTTTATTTACATTTTATATATGGCGAAGACGAATGGGCCTTTGGCAAACTAGTGGTTGAATCCATGAATCACTATCTAGTGTCTCGTCTATAGGATGACAGCTACTTCCGAGGAGATCTGTTCCTGGCGATTTCATTCCTCGTGCACTGCCAAAAGAGGACTGCCACTCCCAGACTAGTTTTACAAAATCAAAACCAGAGCCGGATAGAATAAATACAGTTGTTATGTCATCCACTCATGAATCACTGTCACACCAGTGATGATCCATCGGACATAAGGCTGATAAGTACTGGGTTCGCCTCTTGATATCGGCTCCCACTCAAAGCGAGTTTAGCTATTCAATGGGTAGGCGTATGGCCACTGCACCGACATCTTTAACTACTAACAACTAACCACTAATCCACTGTCCTAGACACAGTCCAGATAGCTGAACCTTACTTGGCCATAACCATGAAAAGAAGTTAAAATGAATGAAATAAATGAATGACGATGTCATAGTCTATGCCCAGGGTGAACATGCCTGAACCATAATGGGATACATTTGTTAATCATTGAACATTTGAAGGATACCAGATATTTATTTGTTTATTTATTTATTTAAGTCATCTCACTGTCACAAAACTATTTAACAGAGAAGCTAACGCCACTACTTTTGTTGGCAAAAGAGCCAATTACGAAAGACCAAACTCCGGCTGTTTAGCTAATAAAGTGGGTTGTTGGTTTTCCAGCAGACTGGAAATATTTCAGAAAGCTGGAGACAAAAGGAGAAAACGTATTGCTTGGAGGATATGCACAACAAACTTGTTTAAAAACCCGCTAAGCATGTCAACATCTGATTGGTGAACGCCTAAAGGAGAGAAAGCTCTTTCGGTTGAGTGTTGTTTTAAGTAACTCTATCACTTGTCTGGCGCCGGTTCTAATAATCTTTAACTGGGTACCCAATTGTCAATGCATTTCACATATAGAATACTAGTATTAGGATTTTAATTGTTAAATATTCGATGCTAGAGATAAACAAAATAGTATACATGAAAACGTGTTTAACCCAAACGAAAATAGTATACATGAAAACGTGTTTAACCCAAACGAAAATCCGGAGAGGAAGAGCCCATTTTAAACTACAGCCATTTTGTGTCTTAGATTTAACTAGGTCGACTCTTACAAAGTGTAACGTTCATACTTTGAACAAAAAAGTATCCCTATTAATTTGTGAGCTAATGAAATATTGTAATGCATCACAGAAAAAAAAAAAAAAAATTCCATTCTGTGTATTCGTTGATTAAGTTATCCGCCATTAAATTACCTATTATGCTTGAATAACTGCATAAATAAGAAAACAAGATGTAATTAGACCTAAACAAGAAAACTGTGTTTTATACACAAAAAGAGCTAACTCTAATCTTATTTATATATTTATTTATTTTATTACCTATAAAAAAAAGTCTATTTTCAAAAATTTATTTAAAAAAAACAAGAACATGCATATACTAGTACATAACATTTTATCTGGAACCGTAGCGGTAAATGTAGTGAAAAAAAAGCAGAAGAAGCTTACCTACCTTACCTAATTTTTGTTCGGCGTGTTCTAGACAAATATTAATAATTTTAAAAAATCTATTGGTCTTTTTTGTTAACACTTATGCTTTGCTATGCATAAAAAAAAACTAACTAAAATTAACCTAGCAAAATATAACTGTATAAACTATATTCAGTACCACGTGTTATTTATGTACCTTAAAGCGTAGAGAACGATCGTGTGAAGTAACGGTTTTAAGCCATTAGGACACACAATCATTAATTATAATTAGTGATAAATGTATATTTCTTATTCGGTTCACCCGATCTTCTCTACTGTTATCTCATTAAAATAATCTTGATTAAATAATCTTTCGATTAATTAGGGAACCCTTTTTCTTGTCTGTGTCCCTGACAACCATACATTTACTCAAAAACACGCTTCCAAGTCCATGGGCAATTTTGTATTTTACTACAAAGATTCATAAACTTGGTTAATTAGTTAATTAACTCACCTTTTGCTTTAGTACAATTTAACGCTCTGTTTTTAATTAGCCGTGTGTCTTTAAATTGTATGCATCTCTTTAATATCTAACAATAGGTGGTGTGTGTGTGTGTGTGTGTGTGTGTGTGTGTGTGTGTGTGTGTGTGTGTGTGTGTGTGTGTGTGTGTGTATCTCTTTGCGTCTTTGCGTGTGTGTTATGTGCCCAGGACATTAACGTTAAATTATTTCACAAAAACACACCATGTTAATATAGTGTGTGTGTGTGTGTGTGGGGGGGGGGGGGGGGGGGGGGGGGGGGGGGGGGGGGGTAACAAGCAAAAATGCAATTTATGTAATAATTATGAAGAAGTAATTACGTTAAATTCGTTTTTCTTATATTATGATGCGTCGTCTTCTACCACATTCATGCAGATTCTTTATGTAAGTTGTTTGGGAGGTAAATTAAATCCACAAAAATAATTGGGATTTTTATTAAGTACTATTCATTACACCTATACCTGACTGGTAGACTGAATTAGACTTTGTTTTAAACTTTCTTTTCATGTCTGGTGAAGATAAATTAGGATAAGTCCCGTAATCCCGGCCTGCCCCATCGAGTCGCCCCCTCCCCGCTCTAAACTCTCCACAAGAACCGCCTTTACTTTTAGAAATTTGCCTGCATGATATCTTAATCTGGAGAACACTAAAGTTTGTTATCGTCAAAGGCTTGAATATCTACCGTGTCTCGGCGTCTGTGAAGATAATCCTAATTCCAGTCACACGTTTACATTAAAATCATCGCTATACATATTCCCCGTGGGTGGTACATCTTCGCCGTTTATTTGTTTACTGATATTCGTCAACAAACAATACGCAGTTGCTTAGTGTTACTGATTACTATACCGAATGTAATGTAAATTGCTTGAACGTAAATTTACCGTATTGTGTATATTTATAATTAATTCAAACTAACCACACATTGTACGTGAATAACTAACATGGTTTTGTTTTGTTTTGGGTTTTTTGTTTGTTTTTAATTTTGTTATTAACTAAATCTTTTTGTTTTCTTTAATGGTGACATGAAAAAAGTTGCCTAAATAAAGGTTTACAAGAATAACCGGGTGGGATAGTGTACGATGAATTAGTGACGGATCATTTGAACATTACATTTTTCATCTTTCCATGTGTTAATCTATATCTTACCCCCAAAAATTGTTTTGTTTAACGACACCATTAGAACTCATTGAGTTATTAATCATCGGCTATTGGATGTCAAATATTTGGTAAGTTTGACAAATAGTCTTAGTGAGAAAACCCGCTACATTTTTCCATTAGAAGCAAAGGATCTTTTATATGCACCATCCCACAGACAGGATAGCACATACCATGGCCTTTAATATACCAGTCGTGGTGCACTGGCTGGGACGAGAAATAGCCCAATGGGCCCACCGACGGGGATCGATCCCAGAGAGACCGCGCATCAGGCGAGCGCTTTACCAGTGAACTGCGTCCCGCTCGTAATGTTATTTGTGCAAATACCAGTAAATATTTCCAGTAAATTAGCATGAACATATATTTAGTGTACAGTTGCAATGCAAACCAGGGGTTAGGTTGTGATGGAGGGCTTAAAATCAGAGAATGAGAACAGGTTAAATAATTAAATTACATTGTTATGTTTTGTCGTGTGTTACTTTATCTAAGGTGTACATTTTAGAGTTGCACTGATATGTAAAATAAATCAGGTCTTTGGTTCTGAAAAAAAAAATAGAGAGAAAAGAGAGAGAAAGAAAGAGAGAGAGACAAAAAGAAAAAAACAGAGATGGGGGGGGATAGAGAGAGAGAAAAACAATTGAGAGATGGGGAACAGAGAGATAGATGGGGAGAGATGGGAAGAGAGGGAGGGGGAGGGGAGGGAGAGAGAGAGAGAGAGAGAGAGAGAGAGAGAGAGAGAGAGAGAGAGAAACACTCAGAGAGATGGGGAGAGATAGAGAGAAAAACAATTGAGAGATGGGGAAGAGAGAGAGAGAGAGAGAGAGAGAGAGAGAGAGAGAGAGAGAGAGAGAGAGAGAAAGAGAGAGAGAGAGATTCACCAGAACGCCATTGTTTTAAGTGCTATACCTGATTAGTTTAGCATGACAATACATGAAGTCTGGAACTCTGGAACGTTAGTCTGGCGATAATTTGCACATCTCAGACAGCGTGTGTTAAAACATGCCGGATGTGATTGTACCTGGGTGTCTCAATATCTCATACTGCACCAGGTGTGTATACCAGACCTGTCTCAAGAGTTTGCAGGCCTGGCATTCCACAATTAACATCACACCTTCAACTAGGTGTCCGAGGAACGTGTGTCTCTGTTACTCAATCTCGGCCGCCGGTATTACTAATGTAATTTCTAAACGCAAATAGAGATTTAAATAATAGCAAGCTGATTTGAATTTGTGATTCTTTTGGAATTTAAAAGTAAAAATAAAAAATAAAAATAAGACACTGGGAATAATTAAAAGTTAAAGTTTGCTTTGTTTAACGACACCATTTGAGCACATTGATTAAACTAATCATCGGATTTATACATTTTGGGTAATTTTTATTCGTAGTCTTCAGAAAGAAAAAAAACTACACTTTTCCATTAGCGGCAAGGGAACTTCCCCCCATAGACAGGACAGCACATACCACAGTCGTGGCGCACTGGGTAGGACGAACAAAATAAATCTGTTTTGTTTAACGACACCATTAGAACACATTGATTAAGTTAATTATCGGATATAATTGGATGTCAAACATTAAAAAACCGTTGACTCGTACTCGTCAGAGAAAACCCACTACACGTTTCCATTAGCAGCAAGGGATCTGTTCTATGCACTTTGCCATAGACAGGACAGTACATACCACGGTATTTAATATACCAGTCGTTGGGTATTGGATGGGACGAATGAAACAAAACAAACATATAATTAAAGAATGGGTGAAGCGGATATTACTAATGCAATTTCTAAACATAAATAGGCAATTAAGTAATAGACAGCTGATTTTAAATTTATGAATATTTTAGAATTTAAAATAGGACATTGGAAATAATGAGTACCATGAACGACGAATTATCCATCTCTAGTTGTTTATGAGTACTTTGTTCAGAATTCAATTGCTGAATTTTTGGTATACCAAGATAATGAATGAAAGGGGTACATTTTAGAGTGGAGATATTCAGAATTCACCTTTGATTAAAAGCATTTCTCGTTTTATTCTGAGAACATAGTGCTTAAAAACTCTTTTACTTTGAATGTCCTTTTAAATAAATGTTAAAATTGTTTGGGATCTTTCTTTCTTGGTTATTTTTGTTTGTTTTGTTTTATTTTGTTTGTTTGTTTATTTGTTGTTGTTGTTGTTGAGTTGGTGTGTGTGTGTGTGGCCACTGGGGGGGGGGAGGGTGAGACTATAGTGCGTAAACAAAATTAAAGAAAGTATGTTTTATTGTTTAACCTTTGAAGTTTATTGAAGTTTATAAAAATAATTATTTCTTTTGATAAATTCTTTAAACTTTTTATGTTGCAAGTTAAAAGAATATATATATTGAAAGCGATAACGCCGCACCAGTAAAATGGAGTAGTATTGCTAATTATCCACTATCCGCAGTGCCAGCACATATCTGTAAAAGATGTGTATTTAATTAGCTAACCCATTGAAGGGATCTTGACCCCTCTGGGATCAAAACGAAATGCACGCAACGCGATTTCCAGTGATGCTTGATCATGGTACAAACACTCGGTGCTGGCCTCACAAAGCCGTCGTTCGACGGATTCCGACCTGATGGTGTTAACAAGCTTCGGGCGTGATGGGCGAGATAATGGTCAAGCTGTGGTCACGTGACTGGTTACGAAGAATACCCCTTTAGTCTTGTCCTTTCTACACTTACGTGAATCGCCGTGGTTACTGTCCCAGCTTACCTGTGTTCACTGGGTGGAAACTGGTCGACCAATCGGAGACGCCGACAGGAATTGGCTAGGAATTGTTAAAAGACGAGAGGCTAGGGTTTTCGAGAACAGTGTTTACCTGTCTGTCATTCAGTTCACCTGTGCTGGCGATTTCTGCCGGAGTCATAAACTGAGTCTCTCTTTTGTTTTTCATGTGTGTTAGTGGTGGAAATTTTTTGACAGTTGTTACAGAAGTTAGCATGGTGGTTACGTGTCTCTAAAAAGACTGTGGATTAATCTGACGATTCTGTGGTTGGCGTGTTGACAGAGAAAGAAAGAAAAAACCCGTTTGACAGTTCTACACACGAAGACATGGCCAGTGGTAATATGTTTTGCAGTGAGTCTGAAGTTTTTCTATCACTGGGATCTGTTTGCACTCTTTTCTTACTGCATGATCACACCTGGTGATTTTACTTCTCTTCCGGGGATCGAGTTTTGTATTCACACAGTTACTTTCGGAATTTGGTGTGATGAAAAAAATGGGGTGCATGGATCATAGCAGCTAATTTGACATCTTGGATATTATTGTAATAAGACCCCTACCCCAACACTAGGGAGGGTTATCTCACAATATCCAGATTCTATCAAATATTAATGTTTTAGATGGCTAAACAATCAAAAATATGATTAATTATGACTAATAAATAATTTTTATGTAAATATTTTATGTTTTCTTTTTTTCTAAATATAATTTTGTAAATCAATTTTTTTTTTACAAACCCTTGTTTCCAACCTATGTTTGGTTCTGTTCTGTACTAGGGTGTCGTCAACCAAACTGAAATATTCCCACCCTTTTCCTTGGCCCAACAACTACTGTACCATATGTCAGACACTTGATGTTCATTTATCATGTGCTGGGGTGTCATCCAACAAAAAAACAAATCCTAGCCTTATGTTCGATTCTGGTCACAGAAGTCCAGTCACAGTGCTTAATGGACTTGACCTTTCTCATTAATAAGCCGTTGTCACCAGTCGGTGCTCGGCCCACTTCGTGTTTTTGGATCTCGTCCCCGTGCACCTGTCCGGTTTTTTCGCGGGGTGGTCGTTTCCTAACGACAGCTTGCTCCGTCTTTTGTGGCCACCGTCAATAAGGGGCGCTCATTGTCCCCACTTCCTCGCACACCTGTTGACTTCACCTGTTGCTAATTCGCGCTGCCTTGTCGCCACGAGTGTGGGCTCTTTGATTTCACGCCTTCACTGTGTTCAACACACTGGGGGTGGGGACACATTTACAAAATCATAATCACCTCGACTTCTTCAACCCCAAAATGTACGATTATTACTGACAGGGGCCATTCACACTCTATAAAGTCCAAGGTTGTCAACCTAGGTATTTGTTTTAGGTGTGTGGTGGTCTTTTGTTATTTGTTGGGAGAGGGTGTATATATATATATATTTTTAAATTATTCTAACTAGTAACACATTATAAAGGGCGGAAGGACTTTCCTTTAGCACTCTCACTAATCCTAATCCTAACTCTATTTATAATGTTCTTAATACGTGACAGTGCTAAAGGAAAGTCCTACCTCCACCGGTATTTATGATAAGTATTTATAATGTTCTTTATACGTGACAATGTCAAAGGAAAGTCCTACCTCCACCAGTATTTATGATAAGTATTTATAATGTTCTTTATACGTGACAATGTCAAAGGAAAGTCCTGGCCACTTTTTAATAATTTTATAACTCTAAATATCAGAAAAATTGCTGAAATAAAATTTGTTCCAATGAGAAGCCTGCTAATGTCAAACTGGTTATTTCAAAATTTTATTGTTCAGTTTCTAACGTAAGAGATTCTTAAATCTTATCTTTAAATGACTATTTGCTTAGTCATGTTAGAAATAAGTCAAAACTTAATTTATAATCAAATCTAAACAAACTATGTAGGAGAGTGTTTTGTCATTAAGATATTTAGCTGAAGCGGATAATGATTGGGTCATAATGCCAGTCTGTTGGGGGGTGTCTCCAAGGAGACGGATCGCTAATGGGATTAACAGTGTGTCAATCAATCGCTAACACCCTCAACCATACAGACCCAGCTCAACTGACAGCCCGGCCATCAGTAATTAACTACTACTTACATGTATACAATAGTGATGAACCTACCTCTAGTGAACACCTACAATTTAGCATAAAGATGGCCTTACAAGACAGGTGGCTGCCTAACCGAGGTTAATTAAAGCTAATTGATATGCTGTACAATCTTGGATAATGACCAAATATAGTATAAAGATGGTCTCACAAGACAGGTGGCTGCTTAATATAGGTTAATAAATGTTTTGCAGTACAATGGTGGATAATGACCAAATGACTGTTTTAGATGCCAAGTTACCTGGTAACGTTATATCCAAATATTTCAAAATCATAAATGTACTTGACCTTCCACAAAATTACTGTTTGGAAGATATCCTTTGTTTGACCCATACGTTGACTACTGATCCTTCATTCGATCTATTTTAAAAAGCTGAGGTTTTGTACAAAATTACTGTTTGGAAGATATCCTTTGTTTGACCCATACGTTGACTACTCATGGGCGATCCAAGGGGGGGGGGGGGGACCAGGGGGACGCGTCCCCCCCAAAAATTGTTCAAGTGCCCTCAAAATGTCCAAGTGCCCTTTTTGTTTGTAGAATTTTTTTTTTTTTAAGTAAACAATAATTATATTGTAGATAAATGAAATCAAGATTTTCGTGTACATGCGCAAGCTTGCAGATATGTGTCTGTGTTATTGAGTCTCAATGGGGCCCCATTGAGGTTCTAACGCGAGTGACGCCAATTTACTTCATTATTGCTAGTATATTATGACGTAGAACTGTAGGAATTCATATTAATTGTAAATATCAAAACTTGTAGTAAGGTGCCCTTTTGACGAGTCAATGTGCCCTTCTTTTTTGGTCCCCCCCCCCTAAAAATATTTCCTGGATCCGCCCATGCTACTGATCCTTCATTCGATCTATTTTAAAAAGCTGAGGTTTTGTACAAAATTTCAGTGTTGTGCATTCCATTCTTTATCACTATTCGACTTTCTTTTTTAAACAGATCTTTAAAAAAAGAAGTTTTGATATATTAATTATACGGATTATTTTAATAGCAATAATACTAATTACAACACCCCATCCCCCAAGGGGTTTTTTCTCCCAAAGAAAAAACTTCGTATGTTCTTCCCCTTTAATCTCTAACAGAAAGTCACGTTGACATTATTTGTATTTTCTTGTCCAGGCTTTTTGTTGACTTTTGTCATTACGCACAAAAACATTGCATTGTAGTTCACAAACGCTTGTTATTACAACACTAATGGCTTAGACCTCGGCGGGTCTGCGTGCTGGGTCCCAGCGCCTAGCACAATTGCATTAGTATAAAGAGCTTAGTGAGGTCTTCCCAGGTTCCCACAGATGCTGACCAGACGACATAATGCATAGCAGACGACATGCATTATCAGAAACTTATTTTGTTGTGTTTAACGACACCACTAGAACATAGTGGTTTATTGGTCATCAGCTATTGGATTAGCCCGACTCTGGGACGGCAAAAACAAAACAGAAAAAAATAACCAGAGAGCGAGTCCATCAGGAAGTTAATTCTGCGCATGACACCTTTAAGACACTGAATCTCAGTAATAAATGTAAATTCATGAATATTAATTTTATCATTCCCATAATATAACTTCTTTAGTTTCTTTTTATTTCTAAATTCATTTTCTACATTTACATAGTCAGTGCAACTTGGTATTCAAAATTATGAGGTATGAATTTGGTAGTCTGTTTACCTGTTAAGAATAATCTCTATATGCAGTCGGTCGGCGTTTTATACAAAAGTACTTTTTAAAGTAATATTTTTCTTTCTCTTTGCGTACTTATTGAGAGTTTTAAAATTGTATTAGTTTAAAACCAACATATATGACCACTAATTAAACTGCACGGTATTGTCAGCAGTCAGTGTGTATTAAGACTTGGATAAAACAATACAGATTTGTGTTTCGTCTGGTTTCTGACATCTCCGAACCTCGCTACGTGTTAATGTGTTTGTAATGTAACCAGGCGGGATATCTAGATTGACGTACAATCCTTGTTCTGTGAGTACGACTCGGAAGTTGGCTCGTTCGGCAGACCCCGTGGAGTCGACCACCGCTCGCCCGCCATCTTGACACATCACCCAAGTGTTTGACATCACTCGGTATGGGAGCCGCTTTCAAAGAATAATTCTAAATAGTATTAAGAAAACTCCTCTTCTGTCTTACTTTGAAAAAACACATCTAAAGGAATCTGTGTTTCCATTGTGAATCTGATGTATAATACAAATATATTACTGTATACGTAATCGTAGACTTGTCTGAGAGTTGAGAGTAATTGGATTTCAGACCAATAGTAAAAACATATATTATGTTAGTGGCAGACTTTTGGACTTGAAACAAAGTTCAGAAATCTGTTAAAGGTAAATATGTTCTGTAATCAGATTTCATTATTTTATTCGTGTAATTGGGTTCTTTACATGCAATAAATAAAGTAAAACTATTTTTGATATTAATTTATATTTTAAAAATCACTTTGAAAATGTCTTCTTTCTAGAGAAAAAAAACCAACCTCACCAAACCATACCGGCTATAACAAATTGAACAGTATTACGTGTAGTGTGCACATAGTACTAAACATACTGTATATACTGAACATACTTAATATACCGAATATACTGAATATACTGAACATACTGAAAATACTAAACATACTGAACATATTGAATATACTGAACATACTGAATATACTGTATATAATATTTTTGAAGGTGTTGTGTAAGTCTTTTGTATATTTTGAAAGACGGAGAGATAATGTATTTTCAGGGCTCACACTGGAACCGATGTTTGTTTAGCCAGTGTTCAGACATTTAAAAAAAAATTATAATTTTTTTTTTTTTTTAATGACTAAAATGTGGTTACTTTCAGAACATTTTTATTAACCAAAAGGCTGAAAATTGGCACGTGGCTAATTTGGCAATGGCCAGGTTGGTTGAGCCCTGACTTTACTGTATAGCTTCACTATCTTTCGAAATTAGTCAAATGTTCCAAACGAATCGCACATCAGATTAATTCCACTTTTGCGTAACGAAAACGTAACGCCGATAACCGTTTCTGGGTTCAAGTTTCTTTCTGGTAATCAATTGTCTGCACTTTCAAAGACCGCGATCCCGTCGGTAAAGTGCCACGTATGTGCTAGACCTGGTGTGCGCGATATCGGCGGCTACTTCAAAGCGAACAAGTGGCGAGCTGTTCCATAAAGAACAATAGAACAAGTGAACGACTACAATGGACCTAGATAGGTGACTTCTCCTGCTGGTCACTCCGTCAGCTCCTGGTTCTAGTCTCTGTCTACCCGCTATGTGTGGTGCGCAATAATCGTGCAGAGGACAATTTAATCATGGCGATATGAAGCACTTGACATCTCCATACGCCTCCTGTCTTGGACAGATCCACCGGGGAATTCCGGAGAATGTGCCCAACTCAGTCGTGCTTGAACCTTCAGTGGATATAAGCACGAGTTAATTGATTGTTTGATTGATCTTCAAACTAAGTTTCAAAGTTATAGTAAAAAAAATTATGGGGTGGTGGGTGGGAGGAGGTAATATAGTTTTTTAACAAAATCCCTTCAGTGAGACCATGTAAGAAGATATTTGATAAAATAGTTTTGGTTAACTTAAAATACGTATTTATGACACATGGAGCCATTCAAATTCAGCTTGGTATTGCAAGGGTAAGAGTATGTGCGTTTCTTGTTTGAAAACATGGCCATATAGGTCGTGTCAACAATAACACACAAAACAACCCACTGATGTGAATATCAAGATTGGTTTCAAAATTCCATTAAACAATTTAAAAAATTTAATACATGAATACCAATGTGATTCAAACTGAAGCATTTTAAATAAAGTAAAGAACGGTACATTAATATTATAACTCTCGTCTGTCCTGGTAAATCGGATCATGAACATTTAAGTCATGACTTTTCCCAATTACATACCATTGGAAAATCATGGAATTTGGTCTTGGGAAGTCATGGTAAATTAAAATTGTTGATATATATATATATATATATGTATATGTATATGTATATGTATATGTATATGTGTATATATATATATATGTGTGTGTGTGTATGTGTGTGTATGTGTGTGTGTGTGTGTGTGTGTGTGTATGTGTGTGTATATGTATGTGTATATATATATATATTGAACGAAGAAGAAGAATATATATATATATATATATATATATATATATATATATATTGGCGTTGGCAATTCGCATTAAAACATTGTCATTTTACCGATGATTGCCCCAAAAAATCGTTGAACATTCTAAAAAATGGGGTGATGCAAAATGTCTTTAATAGTCCTGTAATTTGTTTTGTAATAATGTGTATTCCTCCTGTTATTACATAATATTTTGTATTAGTTTTATTGTTTTCCTTTTAAAGACTTACATTATTTTAAAGATTTAGTGTAGCGTGATAAAACATACTTTCTACTAGCAATGTACATCTAATTAATTGACGCTTTAGGATAATTATTCCTCTTTGGTTTCTTCAATTCCATCATCGGTCTTTAAATTAGTATTAATTACACTCCTTTAACAAGCTTACAACGGGTATCTCCCTAGTTTTACAACGGAAGAAAACCATAGCCTCTGGAGAAGAATAATAAACGCTGGGATAAGCATCAATTAATTGCCGGAGATATATGGACGAGGGATCCAGTTGCCTCATAATTACCCCGGCTAATTTGTCACCGTGCATAACGCAGCAGAAAATTGGAAGGATTAAGATATGGCCTAAGCTGGCCCATAAAATTAGTCTCGCCCTTTGGCTTGTTAATCGAGGTTATTATCGCCGAACCCGTGGTGGACTGTACGATAGTGCGAATCTGTTGGTGATGAAAGGGCTCTTCGTTGCATTATGGTGGTAACTAGAAGTGAAAATGCCTTCGAGGTTCTTCCCCTCATGGGAGTCTCGGTAAACCTACTTGCCCAGGCTAAAACAACACACACCCTGTGCCGTTAAGTTGACGAAGCATGTTTTCACAAAACTTAGTCCCCATTGAAACACTGGCGAAGTCTTATCCGTTCAAATTGTGACGACACAAAAGATGCATTTCAGTGTGATACCTACGTGAAAGGATCTTAGGGAGGTGTGGATATCGATCCCTGGTATTTTTTACACTAATATTTGAGTTAGGATCGCGAGCTAAAACAAGCAACAGTTGACTGGGGGTTTGCTGCGAGACAAGATTACGTAGGTCCCAGAGTTAGGTACCTCGGTGTGTTATGTCATTTCTAAACCCGTCGCTTCACGGGGCGGTGTTTTAAGTCGTGAAACTTTTCATTGCTGTAACGTGGGTCAGTCAGTAATTATCGAGAGACTATTTCCCACAGGTGGTGAACTTGGTTAATGCTGCTGTTATAAATAGGACCACCACAGATTAAAAGGTGTATACGGAACCCACTTTTAAATGGATGCAAAAGTTATTATTTAAAATGAATTAAACACATTCTCACAATCCACACTAAAACTGAAACAGGTAACACAAATACGTTTTGATTGAGGACACAAAGTCTTTAGTTATTAGGTTGTGGAAAACATGGTAGTCGTTGAAGCTTCTTTTTAAAGGAAGAAAAAAAACTGGTTTAAATTTTATTGAATCCAGTGTGTTTCTGGGCATCCACCTATTTGCAGTAATTAAAAAAATACATGTACAGTCGGAACTGTGTTAAGCAGCCACTAAGGAGAATAAAAAGTGGCCTATGAAGACAGATGGTTTATAGGTTTATTAGATGTTTTGGGAGAATAAAACTGGCCTCTTAACACAGAGAAGGTTGTAATGCGAAATCTATAAGATATGTGCCTTGGAAACAGGTGTAAATGACTTTGACGAGAACATGAATTTAATGTCCTAAAATATATTGGTACACACTCGGTTTACATAGACTAGTAAATGACTTAAGTGACATGCTTAGAAAATCACCAAAGTTTAAGATGGTGCTTTCAATACGAAGAACGCCGTGACTTTAAAAATAAAGTTTAAAAATGGCTGTCGTCTGCGTGTGATATTAGATTGAACTTGTCTTCAAAAGATGTCCATTAACATAACTGCGGCATTCAATGCCGTTTCCACAGGCGTGACAAACAGGAAATTAACGGGAGGTAACCCTTTGACAGAGTTGTGTAACATGTCGCTTTAGGGTCCGAGAACAACCTCGATTGTCCTGACACACTGTATTGTTCACCGGACCAATGTACCCGACATCCACTGATCGCCATCACTATCTCAGCACTGAAAGGTCAATATACAGACTGATGGCACTCAACAGGGCCGGATCTAGTGAAAATTGCAGGGGAGATGTTGTCCCGCACCAAATAAAAATCTAAAAATTCGCTCTTTAAGTGCCTAGCTGTGGTGTCATCTAGGCATATTGTGCTTATGTTGACATTCCAAATCACAGCACAGAACTTAAACTACAATCAGAAATCTTAACATAAAGGACGAATCGAAAACAAATTTATGACCATCCATTTCTGTTAACTATTGTAAAGTTTTACTTGTTTGAAAGCATAGATATGTAGTAATGTTACTGTAATTGTAGGCCATATTCTGTAAGCCATACTGGTTACAAAATTGATGTGAACCTGAATTTTACGGAAAGTCACGATATCAGGTGAGAATTGCACCACGATCATTTCTATTCTAGACGGATCGTTAGACGCAAATTCCATTTGTCAGAAATCGGTCAACGTATAGTTCGTCCATAATGCATTCAATGATTGGATACACAGATGCATACACACATACGTACGGACAGACAGACAAAATATGCTCAACCCATTTGTATAAAAAGTGATTGTTTCAGATTACGCATTGTGTATGACGTGTACGCACACGAATTATACACAACTAGAATAGTCTTATTCAACTTACTGTACTAGCACAACAAATATGCTATACAACCTGAGTCATCTCCTCCACTCCGTTGTTGTGCTAGTACTAGATAAGTATGAATAGTAATGAAAATTAGAAGAAAAAAATTCTAATTTGCACCCGATTCTGTTCAGATTGATATACTGCTGGCCAGTCCAGATTAAGTATAGGATATAACAGTGTCATTGAATACCCTAGTTAGCACACACATCGTACAAATTGTGTTGTATTTTTACCGTATGTACCATGTATATTATACTACTCAAAAGAATTTAAGGGTCAAAAATTTATAACCAAATAAGTTTCAGAGTGTATTAGATTGATGATGTAAACTACACCAAATTTTTTATTTATTGTTCCATATTTACAAAAAAACACAAATAAACGTCACTGTATACAAGAAAGTCACATGACATGCTGTCAAAGTTGAAGGTTGTCAAACATGGATTTTACACATTAGAACATTCGTTTAATAGTGTGTGAATCCACCCCTGGCGCGAATACACTCGACACATCGTTGCCTCATGCTGTTGATCAGACGTCTGAAGAACTCTTGGGGAATGGCCTGCCACTCTGCCATAAGAAGTTGACCCAGATCATGAAGGTTGGCCGGAGGGGCATGGTTATCCCGAACTCTCCTGCCTAATTCGTCCCAGGCGTGCTCTACTGGGGCCAAGTCAGGCGAATATGCTGGCCAATCCATCCTGGCGATACCTTGTTGTCTGAGAAAGTCCGTTACCACCCTGGCGCGGTGGGGTCTGGCATTGTCATCCTGCAGAACTGCCCCGCCGCCAATCTGCTGAAGGCCTGGGAGAACCAACGGCCGGATAATCTCATTCAGATAGGGATTCCATTCAGATCGCCATCCACCACATAGAGGGGGGTCCTGTGGTGGATAGAGATGCCGCCCCACACCATGACGCTGCCACCACCGAACCGGTGACGTTGTCTAACGTTAACGTCAGCGAAGCGCTCCCCAGGACGTCTGTAGACACGAACCCGACCGTCGTTAATTGCAGACTAAACCTGGACTCATCAGTGAACATCACTCGACCCCACTGAACACGTTGCCACCGCAGATGAAGCGTGCACCAGTGACGTCTGGCCGTTCTGTGACGTGGTAGGAGTGGTCGTCGAACAGCCTGGCGACGGCAGCGTAGATTATTGGCTCTCAGACGATTGCGTATGGTTTGATCAGACACTCGAGTTCCAGTCGCAGTCCGCAGATTGTCACGTAATCGGCGTGCAGTGGTTGTGCGTTGACGTAGAGCCATATTGGTGATGTAGCGGTCCTCTCTATTTGTAGTGCTTCGGGGTCTTCCCGAACGTGGACGATTTGGAACAGAATTCGTTGCTTGGTACCGTTGCCACAGTCGGCCAACGACACTCTGACTGACACCAAGTCTCAGAGCAACATTTCTTTGCGTATTGCCATCCTGAAGCCAAGCAATAGCCCTTCCTCGATCTTCGATAGTCAGTTGAAGTCGTACCATTGTCGAATTTGGAGTGTGCACCGTACACGAACGCAAGCTCCAATTATACGGAAATTCAGCATTGGGAACATGGAATACACGTGCAAATGAAGCGCTTTGTGAAAAAGCAAGTTATGGGCACTTAGCAGACCTTTCGCTTTCGCTCTAATTTACGTGCAAATGTAAGAATGTTTTCGCCATTTGATCTAGTCGACAGTGTCAATGACAGTGGATTTTAATTCATTTGTGGGTTGCTTAGACCCACTTTCGTCAAAATGGAACAATACCATGCGTGACATTATGGTCTAGCTAATATAATTGACATTCAAAAAATAATGTCGAAAATATCGTCTGACCCTTAAATTCTTTTGAGTAGTATATATATATATATGGTCTGAGCGAATAAAGAATTTGAAAACCCAATTTGTTGCACTATCTCCAGTAAAACATTATCAAAAGTCATCTAAACAGCCTTACTTCTTTTTGTAGCGATGGAAGGACATTTGTTTATTTTCCATACTACGCCTTCTTTTCAAATAAAGGGCGGGACGTAGCTCAGTGGTAAAACGCTCGCTCGATGCGCGGTCGGTCTAGGATCGATCCCCGTCGGTGAGCCTATTGGGCTATTTCTCGCTCTAGCCAGTGCACCACAACTGGTATATCAAAGGCCGTGGTATGTGCTATCCTGTCTGGGATGGTGCATATAAAAGATCCCTTGCTACTAATGGAAAAAATATATAGCGGGTTTCATCTCTATGGCTGTGTCTAGTGGTGTCTTTAAACAAAACCAACAAACTTCTATACCAAATACTCGACCTTCTTATTTGTATACAGGTATGTTCTATGGTATTATGCTCTGTGGTTACATCATTATCGACTTTACAGAACCAGCTCAGTGAAATATTGTTATTAGCTGACGATGTAGTAGTGTTGGTATTAAGTGCTCCTTCTGGCAGTAACTAGTGGGAATTTCCCTAGTAGCTCAGTTGGTAGATTGTTTCTGTTACAACAACAATTGTTATTTGTTGCAGGTCTTACGATCAGTATGTTGCCGGACTTTGACGACTGTGATATGGACGCCGGACAGATCTTCCTGCTCAACAGTCCTGGCTCCTCCACTTCCGGTTACTTCTCCACTGACGACGAGGCTTTTCCGTCCACCGCCGATAACAAAGTAACCTGTGTGATATTCTCAATGTCCACAGCATTCTCTAAGTCTTCAGTACAGTGTTAACTGTAAATTGGTTTCATAATTGTAAAAGATTTGTATTTTTCAATTAATGAAAATAACGAATTTTAAAGGGACCGTCGTGAGTTTGCTGACATTGTAATGTTTTCAACTAAAATATCCTTTTTAATAACTAAAATTACATATTAAAGATATTTTATTGTTTAGAATATCAATGTCTGTATAAACAAAGTGTTTGTTGTCGTCTTAATGTTTGTAACAACTCAAACCGGATTTTATCTTTCAATAATTTCGTATGTACTAAAAGATGTATTACAAAATAAAACGAACAATGACTGTTGCAAACATTAGTACAAGAAAGTGTATTTAATATGGCTCTGGTAGTCGTAAGCAACTTAAAATAGCTGCAAACTTGGGACAGTCCCTTTAAATACGCGTGTAATTTTATGTTTTATGTATTTTTATTGCAGTAAACTTTATTCAAAGTGGAATCGTTTAAAATAATTGAAATAAAAAATTTTCCGCAAACATAGCAATTTCAGAAGTTTAACATGACATAATTAATGATTTTCTGTGTAATTTTGTGGAACCGTAAAACAAATGTATACTTGCTATGTTGTGATGAATGTTTGTACAGGGCGGCGGAACTAATAGCTAATTCGGGGCATTTGTAATTTTGTATATATCTAATACGTATAATATGTCAATAATTTAACTTTTTTAAAACTACAAAACAGTTTATTGTAACTTTATTTTCTTTATATTCAAATACCGATTGTGTCTACATACAATGTTTTTCAGTTTTCATGGGGTTTTTTAATTTAATGAATATTTCAAAATGTCATTCAGCATTCAGAAACGTGTAATAAATTATTGAAAATGCTGTGTTTCTCAAAACGTGTATAGAGGATGGGTTTGTATTAAATCCGCGTGGTTATGGTATTCCCTCAATGACGCTTTGTTCCGCCCTCTGTTAAAATTACCTACTTTAAAACGTGTGCGACATGCGCAGTTGCAGGAAGAGATGGATGTGGACCTTACCCCCCTTGACTGTGTGGAGGGCGACTGGCACGAGACTCTACAGAAACGACTGGTGAGACCATTCTATCATGACGTCATACACACGTCTACCTTTAATGACCGTCGCTTTAAGTCCTTATATCACTGGCGTCGTCACAATTCAAATACTTTAAAAAGAATAACTACAAGACATAATACATTCTTCAAAGTTCATAACATTCTTAAAATTTAAGAATTGTTTCTGGGGAATAACAACGTTTAGTCTTCATTAACCAATCACTTTGGGTTTGAAAATTTTTGTTTTGGTCAAGCAGTCAACAGGTAAAGTCTTTGCAATTTACAATAAAATTTTATGTTACCATGACAACATTATTATTATCATTATGTTCCAATTTGTTAACAAAAGACAAAATAATACAGTTTGTTTTAAGAAAAGACAGAGTAGTAAGTAGTTAAATTTCTTATACGCATGCATGTAGCATCTTTGACGTAAAACCCCCTGAAAGCCTTTAAAATTAACCGCATTATATGTTTAATAAAAATGTATTTGATCTCTCTCTCTCTCTCTCTCTCTCTCTCTCTCTCTCTCTCTCTCTCTCTCTCTCTCTCTCTCTCTCTCTCTCTCTCTCTCTCTCTCTCTCTCGCATAATGGGGTAACCGATATAAATATGGACAAAACTCAAATTTAAGTTTGATATTATTTTTTATTACGAAAATACTAAGTAGTCTCTTCACATGTCCACTATCAAACATTCAAAATTACTGGAAGCATCATATTTCGTTTCAGAGTGATAATTTCTGTATCCGGACTCCCCTTAGACGAAGCGGGTCGCTGGATATCCGGAAAAAACTCTTCCAGTCGCAGAGCAAGATCCCCTTTCCTTGCATCGCAAAACCAAAACGAGGCTGCGCGCTGAAACGACCGCTAAACTACAGCCCGGAGCCAAAGGTATTGCTACAATGGTATTTAGCATTTTGTTGGCCAGTGTACACTTGTGTTATTTAATATATATATAACATTTTGATCTATATATATTAATTTACTGTTATTAAATCAGAATTACTTAAGATCAAAATGCTTATTAATGCATTTTAAAAATGTATTAATGTTTCGAATGAGAAATGGTTAAATGAAGTAGTTATCAAAGAGTAGCAACCCATTTCTTTGTAAAAATGATTGGTAGACATAATTATGGAATTTGTTTAAGGAATACGAGTACTAATTAGTTTTGTTTGATCAGACTGAACGATCGTCCTCCGTCTTGAGAGCAGAGAGTAGGATAAAGGAGGCTGTTGAGACGCTCACCTCGTCCGAGATGATCGCAGACGGAAGCAAAGTGAGTTGGACTGGCTTTTTTTAATCATGCACACAATATTCTGTATAAATATTTTGAAAATGAGTATTTTTAAGGCTCTGTCTGTGAGGTATATAGCAAGGATGATCATGTGTTTATTTTAATGCTATGTTTAATAGCATAAAAATACACATGGGCTATTGGGTGTCAAAAAAAGGATGGAAGGAAGGAAATGTTTTATTTAACGACACATTTTATTTCCGGTTATATGGCGTCAGACATATGGTTAAGGACCACACAGATATTGAGAGGAAACCCGCTATCGCCACTTCATGGGCTACTCTTTTCGATTAGCAGCAAGGGATCTTTTATATGCACCATCCCACAGACAGGATAGTACATACCACGGCCTTTGTTACACCAGTTGTGGACGAGAAATAGCCCAATGGGTCCACCGACGGGGATCGATCCTAAACCGACCGCGCATCAAGCGACGTTTTACCACTAGGTTACGTCCCGTGTCAAAAAAAGGTCAGTATACCGGCAGTATTAATTGTATCTATTGGAGCATATATGTCGAGTCTCAATGGGGTTCACCACATTGTCTAACGCGAGTAATGAGCGCCTTAAAGTTGCGTGATTAAAGTTGCATATATACCGGCCTCGGTGGCATCGTGGTTAGGCCATTGGTCTACAGGCTGGTAGGTACTGAGTTCGGATCCCAGTTGAGGCATGGGATTTTTAATCCAGATACCGACTCCAAACCCTGAGTAAGTGTTCCGCAAGGCTCAATGGGTAGGTGTAAACCACTTGCACCGACCAGTGATCCATAACTGGTTCAACAAAGGCCATGGTTTGTGCTATCCTGCCTGTGGGAAGCGCAAATAAAAGATCCCTTGCTGCCTGTCGTAAAAGAGTAGCCTATGTGGCGACAGCGGGTTTCCTAAAAAATAAACAATGTCAGAATGACCGTATGTTTGACGTCCAATAGCCGATGATAAGATAAAAAATCAATGTGCTCTAGTGGCGTCGTTAAATAAAACAAACTTTACTCCTTTTTTTAAAGTTCATAATGATAGCCTAATAGTTGTTATGTATATTTACCCTACCTATAGTCCGTCCCACGGGGAACGACTTTTTTCATGCTATGGAATTTACTACAAGTTATTTATTTCTGTACCGACTGATTTGTAAATAGCACAAAAAAATAGTATTTTGTTGTTATTTCTAAAATACTTTTACTCTTCTTCTTACGTCAAAACAAACTGAAATTATTTATTTAAAAAAACACATTTTTAGAGAATAATGGGTTGGACTATAGACAGCTGTCTCTAGAATAGTGCCCTTTACAGCTATAATTTACAAAATACCCTATATATCGGTTTTTTTTAAATGTATAACTACCCTACCTAGACAGAGCCGTCCCTAGAATAGTGCCTTTTTAAAGTTTTAATTTACAAGTGCCCCTTTGTATATGATAGTCATAGTTATCTACGAAGCAAAGTTGGTTCTGTGGGTTTTCTCTCGGGTCCCCCTCCCAGTTCTCCCCCTCCCTGGTCAACGCTCAAATTCACGTTTTAGTGACTGAGATCTAAGAGTAACGGGTTTGAACTCTTCTAAATAATAATATTTGGGTTATAAAACTCCAAAAGAGGAAGTGATACTGTCTGAAAATGGGTAATTTTGCTATCAAGATGCCAAGGGGTAAAAAACACATTCTTGGGTTATACTATTTAAAATAATGCTAAAAATAGTTTTAAAATTATTGTTTAAAAATGGCAAATTTTGCGATTTAGATGCCAAGAAAAGGCGTTTAAAGCCATCCGATTTTTAAAAAGTTCCCCGGCGAAACGTACCCCCGGATCCCTCTACGCATCTTGTGCCATGCTTAACAACGACCCTGATCATTAGCCCACCCCAATTTAAAAAATGTTCCGACGGGCCGAAAAGCTGCAGCTAGCGCTAAAGAAAACCGTAGCTAGTCGGACACTGTGATATATACACAAACCACAAACGCATTCATATTAACTGCAAATATTAAAACTTTTATTAAGATGCCCTTTTAACAAGCCAATGTGCCACTTTTTTCTTGCTCCCCCCCCCCCCCCAAAAAAAAGAAGAAAAAAATGTCCTTGATCTGCTCATACTGAAACCTTCAAATGAAACGGTATTTCAAGGGATGTTGCCATAAATAAATATTTAGTACTGAATTGTTTAGTGGGCATTGGAAGTAGATGTTATTGGCATTTGAATAATAATAAATAATATTATACAGCGATGTCTATTTAAAGATACAAATGTTTATTTCAGGGTTACGCCTTATCCACAATACCAGGGAAACATAAAGACTTAAAAAGTATTTCATCCCAAACTGTAAGTTACAGTTCCTTATTTCTTCTATGAACCAAAAACCTATATTGTTTTTATGGTATCAATATTTACATTTATTAAAAAGTCAATGCTACTAACTTTTAGTCATTTACAATATCAATATTAGCCATATTATTTATTATATATATAATCATGTATTGGTTATCTCGACCATTAGTTTCGATTATATACCTTTAGTTTTTACTTAACAATGTAAAATGTTCTAACATTTCTGGTTATAACAATGAAACCTCCAATTAATATTTACTTATTTTTGGTTTTATATACTTTCATTATAATCGTGTTTTTATTATTATTAGTTTTTATAAATTTAAAATTTGTTAATTTTAAAAGGCTGAGACATCTTTTTAAAGTATCTAACCCTAGTTCCTGAGGTATGTACTTTTTCTTCATATAACATACATCAACATTGGATTTGTCAGAATTAATAACTTAAGCAATAAATACATTGTAAGTTAACGGTTATAAAGCAGTAACTTAAGCAAAAAATTCCAAATTTTTATACTACCAAGAAACTAGGGTCAGTACATTTAAGACAAACAGTCCCCGGTTTTCCAAAAATAAAAAATCTCATTTACACACACAGCTGTCAAACTTGTTGTCTGGCCACTACGACAACGACGTTGATGAGTACGCCATTGTTGATTGTCGATATCCATACGAGTACATCGGAGGTCATATTCAAGTAAGACATAACTTTATTAATGTATTAGATGAACTTTAAATATCTGCTAGCTGCATATTCTGTATATTGTGGATAATGGAATTTAAATCCACTTTTTATTAAAATTTGTTTTTATATATAAATAAAATATTTTAAAATTAATTATTAGTGTGTCATATCTATGGCTTGTGTAATGAATTCAATGTTTTTTCTTTATATTATTTTAAAAATATCACGTCATACTAAGAAATGGCAGTTTACACTGACATTTGTTATAGTTAGAGCTTATGACGTTTTAATGTAAACAAGGAAAGAAAGTATAACAGATTTTTATAAAAGTAACATGTTTTTATAAATATAGTTTTACAACAGCTATTTAAATGCACCTGTAAACAAAATCCTGGAAATAAATGGTATTGTTCTATTTATAATTTTCATTTTTTTTTTTTTTAATGTTTGTTTTATTATTGTTTTAAATGTTATTGTATTTTCAGAGTGCTGTTAACTTGTTTACATTTGATGACGTCAGTGCACTTCTGGAGAAAGCCAATCAGAAGCGATGTGACAAACGTCGAATCATCATCTTCCACTGCGAGTTTTCCTCCCACAGAGCGCCTCGCATGTAAATACCATTTCCCAGAAACCTATAGCTATAACTCTTACTCTACACACAGTATCGCAATAATCATACGTCAGAACCAAATACCTGTAGGTTTTGAAAAATGTGTCCCAGAAAAACAAAAAACAAAAAAATACAAAAACCATATCTCATTTAAAATCATATACCCGGGTAAGCCTACCTCTACAAATGTATGTCAGATTTAGATACTTGTATCCATTACAGAATGTAAATGTATGCACCTAATCACTACGGTAACAAAATACATACGAAATAAAGATCATCTGTACAATTGTTTGCAGTTAGCAGGGGATACAACTCTGTGTTAACTGATGAACATTTTGTTACATAGTCGATTTTTGTAAATATAAAACGCTATATTTAACTGTTTTTACATTTATCACAAATTATGTATTTAACCTATTGCCCATCCTCATGATTTTCCAGCAAGTGTCTTTCTAACAGTAAATGAAATTTTATCGGCAAGTTATAAGTTTCACATTTCACATTTTAAAACAATTGTGTACTTTTAATATTTGTTCATGCATTTGTGTTTTCAAGTTTGTTTTGTTTTACAGTAAAGTTGAATAAGAATTACAAACTATTAAATTGTGAGCACTAATAAGAAGGGAAAATGCTAAGCAAGATATTTTTGCAGACACTTCCGACTGTTTGTTCAAGTTGTAATAAAGCTGCTATTCTTAATATATTTGTAAACGCCAACAGAAGTTGATTACAGACCATATTTACTGTTTTTATCTAGTAGTTTTCTGTAACTATTGTATTTATTTTTAAAAGAGATGGTTTTTGTTGTGTTACAGAATGCGACATCTCCGTAGTCTGGATCGAGCTCGGAACAGTGACCGCTATCCTCAGCTTTTCTTTCCAGAAATATATCTCTTGGAAGGGGGCTACAATGTCTTTTATGAAGAAGCAGAGGTATGTATTGCAAAATTATGTAATGGTATTAAAAATAAAACTGAATGTATAAAACTACAACTACAACTACAACTACAACTAGTAGGTGAAAAGATGATGCACACGTGAATATCCAAACATTGAATGCTATTAACTAAACGCCGACATTGGTATTCCAGTAATTATTCAAGTCCAAGAATATTTACGATCAAGCGTAAAATAACCAGAGAAGGCGCACTAGGATTTTGTATTGGGGGGGGGGGGGTGGGTGGGTGGGGGGTGATACTCAAACACACTACTACAGTATTAAGTCTTGTAGGATAGGCCAATAAATAAAGTGAAGGAAAAACATATGTGATTGGTAGACATGCTCCCAGCCCCACCACATGGCAACGTCAAAGACTGTATGGGGCAGTAAAAAAATACCTAAAAAGTAATATAGGGTCTTGTCCAGCTAGACAAAAAGGCCTATTTAAACTAAAAATGGAACCCTTTTCTCTCTTTTTTTTTCCCTAGGGGCGAGAACTCCTCCCGCACCGTCCCTCGGTAGTTACGGCCTTGGTATTACATTTAGAATCACACATACTTATTCATAATTTAATTTAATTTTAGGAATTATGTGAGCCCCGGATGTATACCCCCATGCTGCACAAAGATCATTCGTCAGATTTACGTCACTTCCGCCAGAAAGCGAAATCGTGGACTGCTGGTGAAAAGAAAAAGACCCTGATGAGATCTTTACGTTATTGAAATGAACTCTTCTACCACTTATCATGACGTCATTGAGATTGTGCTAGCAAAAAACCCCCAAAAAAATCCCCAAAACAACCCGGCAACATGTTAAAGTCAAATTTGTATCCCTTTTGGATAAACATATTGGTTACTTAATCACGACAGATTGATCTGTCATGCAAAACAACGGTGTCTGACTATTGTATCTTTAAAATGTTATATTCTACACCTGGTATAATAACTTTTGTTGCATGTTTATATATGTAATAATATTAATATTATACGACTTAGCCACAGTTAAAGATGCAATCACCGTAACATTACCCCAAGTTAAATTATTCTAAATGAACATATTACCCCAAGTTAAATTATTCTAAATGAACATAGTTTATTATTTAATTGGGGAGACAGATATTTCTGTCGATGATCATAGTGCATATAAGTTATTAAAAGCTAGTGCTTGCTGTACATATGTGTAGATATACATGTAAATAAGCAGGGACGTATTTATTCTGCCATGTACAGTACTGTGTTTTATATATAATGTACAGGAACCGGTGTACAGTCTGGTCGTGTTGGTTGAACGGTATTTTATATTTAATTTTAAGAATGCGTGGGAAAGAAGTCGAACATCAAGTGAAAATACATTCTGTATGTGTATGTCGTGCTGGTTTGGTGCAACTAAATGTCATCTGAGCGGTAGAAGTAAAATCAAAGTGTGAATATATTTTTACTCGTGATTAGTTGCATCAGGCCTCTGAGAATTGAAAATATGTGTGACCCATTTATCGGTTACGCAGAAATAAATCCAGGTAACCCATTTATCGGTTACGCAGAAATAAATCCAGATAACCCATTTCCTTTTTGCTGAACCCGTTATAAAGTAAATGGTGCTCCAAATTTCGCGTGAACAAAAGATGGGTTATGCAACCTTAGATTCGCGAGAACGAAAATATCGTTCGCGCAATTTTCAGAGGCCTATGCATGGACTTGGAAAACAAAAATGTGTCACGGTTAAAAGACATTTGGGAAAGTCTTGTGGCGAAGGTTGAATGTTTTATTACGGGAATGGACTTCATGGTTACGTGTATATTAGGTTTAGCGTTTAGCATTGTTTTTCAAAAACTATATAACCGCTTTAATACAAACAATAACGCTTACGGTGAAGGTTGAGTGATAAACATGCTCGGATAGACATTGGTGATGGAGATTTTGTTGGAAGTTAATTGTTCATCTCTGTATCCCAGTAAGCAGTTCCTGCAATAATGATAAGTATGAACTCGTATAATTAATATACATGTATACGTATTTTTACAGTATGCTGACTCAATAAAATGTGACTTTTTCCGTCAATTAAACAGGCCGATACGGAAGTATTTCTATATGAATACTTCCAGTGTAAGTTGATGAAATAATGACACGTGTGAACTAATCTAATAAAGATATCTATTTTTTTTTTACAGTATGCTAACTCGATAAAATGTGACATTTTTCGTCATTTAAACAGGCCGATACGGAAGTATTTCTACATAGATACTTCTAGTGTAAGTTGATGATGGGATATCTGTATGGAAGACATTAAACTGCCAAGCATTATATGCTGTCCATGAGTTTACAAAATGGTGAAAACCAAACCAGTGACACACCGTTTCCTATCGGTATATAGATGGGGTTTTTTTTATTGACGAGAGGATGATACGCATGAACTGATTTTAAAAGATTTTAAAACTTTATTTTAATGACTGAGTGTTCAACACAAATTCCAGGCCAGTAATTATACGTGAAAATAAAATTGTTTCATACTTGTAATAGTTATTACCTATTGGTTTGTATATAGTGTACATGAGTACCTCAAAGAAATACCATTTGTAACATGATGTATATATAAATAGTTATAAAAATGATACCTTGTTTTGTGTTTATTTTACTGTGCTTATTTGTGGGTTTTTGGTGGTTCTTTTTGGGGGGAGTGGGGGTGGGGGTGGAGTAGGGATTTTGAATGAAGGACCGGATCTAGGTCAGTGATAGAAACACTCTTGGTTTGAGTTTGGAGTTTTCCTTCTCTTAGGAGAGTTTCCTTACTAGGATTCTGAGCCTCTCCAGCCCAGTTTTGATTTTGGAGTTTGCTTCTCTTAGACAATTGTCTTTCTTGACTCAAGTCCTCTGTCTGTCCGGTCCATATTAGTCTACTCTCTACCCTTTGACCAGACCAGCTTGTGTGATCTACAAGGAGCTGATGCTCCTGCTGGCATAGCTCTCTGAGTCGTTGAGACATGCAAGCTACCTCACCACGTCAAGGAATGGACCATGAGATAGACTGTATTCAGTTATGGCATAACCATTCCAACAGATCATAACACGGTGTCTCATCATATGTTATTGCTATGATAATTTATTACCCAATTATTTTAATAGGGGAATAAAGGCTTATTGAACACATTAGTTTTATTATGACTTGGGAGTCATACGAGTTATATAGAAATACAGGGTCTGTGCCCAGTATATAATGACGTCACACACATGCAATTTTTATGGTGTTACCATGACGTTAAAGTATCTGATCCTGAGTTTAGACTGTAAAAAATTTATAAGCACCACTATTCCATTTTGGAAAATAAAAAATGGTTGAAAATTATTTTGTCTATTTAAAATATGATTAGCAGATGGGTAATTTGCATCAAAACATTGTAATATGATGATTGCAGAACGAGATATGGAAAATCTAAAAATAAAATCATGGAAAATCATGGAATATGTTTCAAAGTATATGAAAAAAAGAAATGTTTTATTTAACAACGCACTCAACACATTTTATTTACGGTTATATGGCGTCAGACATATGGTTAAGGACCACACAGATTTTGAGAGGAAACCCGCTGTCGCCACTACATGGGCTACTCTTTCTGATTAGCAGCAAGGGATCTTTTATTTGCGATTCCCACAGTCAAGATAGCACAAACCATGGCCTTTGTTGAACCAGTTATGGATCACTGGTCGGTGCAAGTGGTTTACACCTACCCATTGAGCCTTGCGGAGCACTCACTCAGGGTTTGGAGTCAGTATCTGGATTAAAAATCCCATGCCTCGACTGGGATCCGAACCCAGTACCTACCAGCCTGTAGACCGATGACCTACCACGACGCCACCGAGGCCGGTGACATGGTAATGAAGACGTTAGAGGGATTAGCTGAGTCGACAGCTCTAACCATGACTGGTATATCAAAGGCTGTGGTATGTGCTGTCCTGTCTGTGGCAAAGTGCATATAAATGTAGCTGGTTTCCTTTAAAATTACCAAATGATTGATATCTAATAACTGATGATTAGATATACAGATAGAATAGATGTTTAACGACACCACAGCACAAAACAATACATCAGCTACTGGGTGTCAAAACTATGGTAGACGCAAAAAAAAATAATCGATAATTAATTAATAAATGTGAATTCTGACTAGTACCGAGTGCTCAACACAAATGTTCGATCTTTTATATGCACGTTCCCGCCATAGTGTCTTTTAAAAACAAACACTTTAAATAACCGTTACATAGGTTATCTTTAGTCTGACAGCAAGTTTCATTATTTAGCAGTTTTAGTTCAGGATAACGCATAACGGCATTTGATATACTAGGGACGGGAAGTAGCCCAGTGGTAAAGCGCCAGCTTGATGCGCGGTCGATTTGGGATCGATCGCCGTCGGTGGGCCCATTCGGCTATTTCTCGCTCTAGCCAGTGCACCACGACTGGTATATCAACGGCCGTGGTATGTGGAAAAATGTAGCGCGTTTCCTCTCTAAAACTATTTGTGCAAATTACCAAATGTTTGACATCCAATAGCCGATGACTAATAAATCAATATGCTCTAGTAATGTCGTTAAGCAAAAACAAAGGTTAACTTTTAAGTCTGATGGCTTACCCACCACCACCAAGGCAAGTTTCTATAATGAGCAGTTTCAGTACAGAATAATGTATCACGTAATTTGATATACCAGTCCTTTTAATTTAAAGACAATTTATGTTCATTTGAATATATTTTGTGGCTATTGTGAAAACAATCCTCTTATGCCTTTAATAGTCGTTAACACTACAGCATTTAGGGTTGGGGGGGGGGGGGGTTTAATGAACGGTCTTCTTATGATACAAGTCTGATGTAGTTATGGGGTATAGCGTTCGTATCAGGTGCGGTACGTCATCAGATCGATCTCAGACAGGGACGTCACGTGTCTTAAATACCAATTTTAATTTCCTTAACGACACTACTAGTACTAGAGCACATAGATTAATTAGCAACAAGAGATTTTTTTATATGCACAGAACAGCACATACCATGACCTTTGATATACCAATCGTGGTTCAATGGTTGGGACGGGGAAAAACAATCAGACAATGAGTCCACCGAGGGGGTTCGATCCTTGACCTTAGCACCCCAGGCGAGTAGGCCCCTACTCTGAGCTAGATACAGAACTTTGTCCTCAATACAAACGATAAGGTGCAAATCCCGTCTGTCCGTAATCCGTCGGCGTGTCCGTGTGAGTAATTAACAATGCATAGATACGCACACACGTACGGAGAAACATAATTGGAATCTACTCAACCCCGTTGCACAGAAAGTGATAACGTATTGTGGCATACGTATACGAATTACGGACACATGGAATTTGTGCCTGTCACATGATCATCACAAACAACACGTGCCTATACTGCTCAGTCAAGAATGGTATAATACTTGGGATTAAGAAAAAGTTTGTTTTGTTTAACGACTTCATTAGAGCATATTGATTGGTTAATCATCGGCTATTGGATGTCAAACATTCGGTAATTCTGACATAATAGAGGAAACCCGCTACATTTTCAATTAGCAGCAAGGGATCTTTTATATGCACCATCCCATAAACAGGATAGCACATACCACGGTCTTTGGTATACCAGTTGTGGTGCATTAGCTGGAACGAGAAATAGCTCTATGGAATTGGGATTAATGTTAAAGTTAAGTTTGTTTTGTTTAACGACAACACTAGATAATATTATTTATTAACCATCAGCTATTGTATTAGTGAAAACCCGCTACATTTTTCCATTAGTAGGAAGGGATATTTTATATACACCATCTCACAGACAGGATAACACATACCATGGCTTTTGGTATACCAGTTGCGGAGCACTAGCTGGAACGAGAAATAGCCCAATGGGCCCACTGACGGGGATCGATCTTATACCGATCCACATTAGGCGAGCGCTTTACCACTGGGCGATTAAAGAATGGAGTTTGATGATACTTCAGCTTATTCTTTTAGAATACTTTGTTTAGATAAGAAACCCTCATTTGAATAACACTGGGTAGAGTGAATATTACCAATCATATCTCAAGCGAGTGTCCTAACTACTAAACCACGCCCTTTTTTTATCTGGTCCGTTTTGATCGCAGTAGTTGAATCATTTCGTGAGCATCAATACCTGGGGCGGGATCTAGCTCAGTGGTAAAGCGCTCGCTTGATGCGCGGTCGGTTTGGGATCGATCCCCGTCGGTGGGCCCATTGGGCTATTTCTCGTTCCAGTCAGTGCACCACGACTGGTATATCAAAGGCCGTGGTATGTGCTATTCTGTCTGTGGGATGGTAATTTTAAAAGATCCCTTGCAACTAATGGAAAAAATTTAGCTGGTTTCCTCTCTAAGACTATATGTAAAAATTACCAAATGTTAGACATCCAATAGCCGATGATTAATAAATCAATGTGCTCTAGTGGTGTCGTTAAACAAAAACAAACAAACTTTACCATCAAGCCGAGTGAGGGGCGGGATGTAATGCAATGAGTCACAGGATATATCGCACTTTATGGATCCGGGGTTTTTTCCCTTTACTTTTTCATACAGTGCCCACGAATGGTACATAAACGGCCGTGCTATGTATCCTACCTATGGAAAAGTGCATATAAAAGACCCCTTTCTGCCTTTTCAGTAAGAGTATCCCATTTTACCGTAGCAGGTGTATTATTTCTTATTCTATTGATCACGCGTCGAAGTAACCAAATAGTCTTTCCTATGATGCTTGTTACAAGATGTAGGCCGAATTGGGACATGCTATTAGTGATAACGATATGTGTTTAAAAAAATATTTGTTTGCTAGGCCTAATAAATCCAAAATGTAAACACCCGATATCATTACTGTTTTTACAGTGATTCATGAGTGTATTCCATCACAGCTGCATATATTCCATTGAGCTCTATCCTGTGCAAGTTTGGGGGTTTTACGGTAGTCTTGGGAGTGGCAGTCCTCTTGCGGGCGAAGCAGCAAGGAGGAAACATCCTGTTAGAATCTCCTGCGGCATTGGCGGTCCTCCTTAAACCGAGTACTTGATAGCGGATCATGGAAGCAGTCACGACTTTGCCTACATCCTTTCTTCTTTGCCTTTCGTAGAGATACGATTTTGATAAGGAAATATGGTTTTGTCATTCAGAAAATAACATTAAAAATAAAACGAAATTTATACACTGATAATATGTTGTCGTTATTTTACTGGTTTTATAAGCTTTAATTTAATTTCAAAACATCTGTTTAACTATGTCTGTTACAGGTTGTTTGTTTTAGAATAGCTCGAGTGTCATGTCGTCGTATTTTATTAGCATGTGACAATACTATTATGGCTAGAGACTGCTTAAGTTTTTGTTGTTGTTTGTGGGATACGGTGTCGGGTTTCTTCTTGTAGCGTCAGAGGTAGTCACTGACATGAAGGTTTAATTTTATGATTAAACTCGAAAAGGATCAAACTACAGGTATGTGGTAACAGATTTAGAGAAAAGTGTCTTATTTTAAACACAATTTTATAATAAATTACCTGAATTGTAAATTCGAGTTAAATCGAGTTAAATATTTCGACAACGAGTTTATCGAATTTAACTGTAATAACAAACAAAGAAAACAACTTTTATTTAACAATACGTTAAATAAAAGTTGTTTTCTTTGTTTGTTATTACAGTTAAATTCGATATATTATTACAATTCAAGTCGGTATCTTATTACATTTCAAGTCGATATCTTATTACATTTCATGTAGGTATAGTATTACAATTAAAGTAGGTATATTATTGCATATCAAGTCGGTATCTTATTACAATTCATGTAGGTATAGTATTACAATTAAAGTAGGTATATAATTACAATTAAAGTAGGTATATAATTACAATTAAAGTAGGTATATTATTGCATATCAAGTCGATATCTTATTACATTTCAGGGAAGCTATGGTTATAACGAATTAGGGCAGGTGTTGTGGTTTGGTTTTGTGGGGGTTTTTCATCATCTTTTTTTTAATAATTCAAGTCAGTGTTTTATCACAACTCAAGTAATTATAACAATTCAGGTCATTTATTACTATTCAGGGAATTATACCCGTCCCAATAAAGTGCTATCCAGCACACCTATATTGTGTCTGGGGAGGTTCTCCTATGCCGTTGTGCAACGGCCCGAGTGTAAATAAAAGTATTGTCTTGTTGTGTCGTATAGTGTACTAAAACAATACAAGGTACGATTATTGATCTTGTCTCTTGTGTTCCGTGTGCGAGGATCCATCACTCGTCCATATATCACGTGACCTAAACCCGAAGATCAAAGGAAACCATTAACACTTGAACTGAATGGACGTTATTACGTTTAATCTCACTTATTATGGGATGATATAAAATGATAAGACGATTCGAGCTTATCACACGTGCGTTATAGAACTCGGGGCAGCCTCGAAACCCCCACCGACACCTTCCAAGGGTAGTTTCATCCCATTAAGCGGGATAATTGTATGATTGGTATTAACACTACAGAAACCTCGCCGAAACTCGCCGAAACAGATAAGATACACGTGTTGTAGATGCGTAAAATATAGCACCTCTCTCGACAAACAGGCAAATTCCATTCACAATGGTGGACAGACATGTGAAAAGAAATTATTTTATTATTACGGTTCAGGAATATTCTGTGATTTGTGATCCACAGTATCGAATATGATAAAATATACCAAGTTAGGTCAAAAACACACTGAAGCCGGATTTGGGCCTGGGACTGGCAAATATGGCAATGATATTATGTCTGACCAGTGTTTTGACGTCTGGGTCTGAAAAGTTGTTCTCGTATCTCTGAGTTAATGTTTTTTTATAGACACCAACAATAATGGTAAAAACTCCACATTGATTAATACATACCTTTTCCTGTTCAAAAGTTAAATAGAAAGGTTCGAACATTGTACAGTTGCTAGTCTGGCAGTGTGAAAATATAGCGCATGTTCTGGTTAAAACAATATTTATTTCTGTATGTATTAACAGATGGGATTGGTCAACAGGCATAGCCTATATAAAGACCTTTCCCTACATTATACAACTGAAATATTAGTTGGTCAACATGGACATTTTAGAAAATCCAAGATGTGCATTTAGTGTTGAAAAATGTAAAACTACTGTATATTTAACCTGTTAAAATATAAATATTTGTATATAGATTAGAACAGAGAAACAAGAAGAATAAAGAAGAAGGTGAACGGTTCTAGCAGTTAAAACGTTTGCTTTCAGCTTTGCAGATGAGATTGTCTTCTTGTAGTGTTAAGTTGGGATCGCCATATATTAACGTGTTGATATTTAAATTTAAATGATTTAACCTGGATAAATAGGCCTGGCGCTCTCTGTTATATAGAGGACAAAATAACAGGAAATGTTTCGAATCTTCAACGTGATGACCACAGGTACCATATGGATGTTCTCCAACGAAGCGTGTAAATGTGTAGCCATTTAGATCACTTATTCCTAATCGAAGTCTGCAGTGCAGTATTTGTAGCTTTCTTTCGCCCTCATAAACATGTGCAGGGACTGCCAAATCTTTTGCTTTTAATTTTTCCTTTAAAGAACTGATTGATGTGAAATTTTTAATATCCATTGATAAATTGTTTCATAAATTAATGCTAGATGGGAAGAAAGATTCAGAATATAATTCTGAACGACATCGATACGAAAGAAAGTGTTCGGTATTGCGCAGGGAATATCTGTTTATTTGACCGACAGTTCGAGGTAGGTGGATGAACAAATATCTAGGAGAGAGGCCGTTACATAGTCTGTACTGTGTGTCTCCTCTTCCTCTCAGCTTTAGGGACAAGTCCTGTTTCTTAGTTTGCGCCAAGCACATATTCGATTCAGTATACGGTTGTATGTTTGTTTGTTGTTGTTTATTTTGTTTGTTTGGAGGGTGGGGGAGGGTGTTTTCGTTGTTGTTGTTTTGGGTTGGGTTTTTTTTTTGGGGGGGGGTGATGGGGGGGGGGGGTTCGTCTAGGATCACAGAAACTACTGGGATACTCTTTTTGATGAACCAGCGGCAAGGGAACCCTTACATGCACCATCCACAGACAGGATAGTGCATATTTATTTTCGCCTTTGTTACACCAGTTGTGAAGCACTGGCTGGAACAACAAATAGCTCAAATGGGCCAACTAACAGGTATCGATCCTAGTGCGACGGCATAAGATAAGCATGCACATGTTATTTACAGATTAGCTCAGCAGAAAGAGCACTTGATCTGAATAAAAGAAAAGATAAAACAGAACACTCGCCTGAAATGCTAGGATCGGACTCTTTGGCGGACATATTTAGTCATGGTATGTTCTATCCTCTCTGTATGGGAGAGTATATCAAACATCACTTGCTGCTAATTCAACATAATGTAGCGGGTTGCCTCTCAAAACTATAGGCTCTTACGCCTGTGACAGGGGCCGCGGAATAGGAGTCCACGAGGGTCATGACCCCATTTCCCCCGTTATTGTGCTCTGAAGGTTAGAAAAAAGTTCAAAATATGTTTTGTTTAACGACACAACTAGAGCACATTAATAAATTAATCATCGATTATTGGATGTCAAACATTTGGTAATTGTAACACGTAGTCATCAGAGGAAACCCGTTACATTTTTCTTAATGCAGCAAGGGATCTTTTATATGCACTTTCCCACAGACAGGAAAGCACATACCACGGTCTTTAACCAGTTGTTGATCACTGGTTGGAACGAGAAAAAACCCCATTCATTTGAATGGATCCACCGAGGTGGTTGGACCCTGCGACGCAAGCACCTCAAACGAGCACTCAACCGACTGAAGGTTACAAATGCAGTATTTGAACACCTGAAATTCAAAATGTTCATGTAAGAGCATGCCCCCATCCCATCCCCATCCTCCAATAGGTTCGCGCTTTCAGGTCTTTAATTGTTCATCCCCGGTCATCATACTGACAGTGTTTCCTCTCCCTACTTTCAAATACACTCCGCGGGCCGGGTGTGATTTATAAATCATCTCCCTGGTCATCGGACATAAGGTCGACAGGTACTGGGTTCGCAACCTGGTACCAGCTCGAATCCAAAGCGTGTTTTAACGACTCAATGGGTAAGTGTAAGACTACTACATCGACTTCTCTCTCATTAACAACTAACCACTAACCCATTGTCCTGGACAGACAGCCCAGATAGCTGAGATGTGTGCCCACGACAGCGTGCTTGAATCTAAATTGAATATAAGCACGAATATTAGTTAAAATGAAATGGAACAATCTCCTATGACTGTTGAGGCAGCCCTGTGAATGAAAGTTAGAAACATGAATTAACATAATATATATACTATCACTGTATATCAAGTAGTTTATTGTGCTTTCATATATTAATAATAAATCAGCTCAAAACCACTATGCTTTAATCTTCTGAACCCGATAGCGCGTTCCTGGATGTAGTTCCCTGGTGTTTATAGCTACCCCTACATTCTACTTCAAAGAAAACTCACACGACATTACCCAATACACTGAATATGACCATTAACTTTTCAATTTAATGCGATAATTTGTACTTAACCATTCCCAGATGTGTTCACAATCTTTTCAACGTTCGTCACATCGTGAAGCAAACGTGTGGAGAACTCAACTCGTTTCCCCGGTCAGCACCTTTCCCGTAATTAACCAACGAAAGTAAAAACATTTTTCCGTCACTAAACGGGACCATCGCGGGACCTGTCGGTCTCTTTGATCTCGTGTGATTAATGGTCAAGTGATATATTCTAAATAACCAATTTTACGCCTGCTAGATTTGCAGCTAGAACTAGGTGATACGTGTTCTTCCAAGAACAATACCATAGTGTACAGGTATCGGACAATGACGTAGTGTTTAAATAATCGTAACGAACGATATTGGTATTCATGTAACGGACAATACCATTTATTGTTCACGTAAGCGGACAGTACCCGAATTCACAAAATGTAAGATGTAATGCGTCATATATTATTTAAAGTGCCACAGTAAAGGCACATTTTTTATTAGATGTATGGAATGAAATTATATTAATATATCCGATAGTTAATTTTAAATTTTCATAAAACTAATCGGTTAAAACACACCGTTTTAACTGCTTGTATATTAACATAAATTATATTACTAATAAAAAACTAAACTAAAGTGGGTGTTGTTTAATAATACAACTAGAGCACATGCATAGTGAATTAAGCAATGGCTATTGCTTAATTAAAGTTTGTTAAGATTGATGATGCAACTAGGGCACGTTGATTAATTAATCATTTCATTTCAACTTATTTTCGTTCTTATATCCAATTAAGGTTCAAGCACGCTCTCCTGGGCACACACCTCAGCTATCTGGGATCTTTGTCCAGGACAGTGGGTTAGTTGTTAGTTGGTTAGTGAGAGAGAAGAGGGTGTAGTGGCCTTACACCTACCCATTGAGCCCTTATGAACTCGCTCTGGTTGGAGCCAGTACAGGGCTCACTGTACCTACCGGCCTGTAATCCGATGGCTTAACCACTGCGCCACATAGGCCGGTTATTAATTAATCATTAGCTTTTAGTCATATATGTTCTAGTAATATTAACCAAAACTATGGTATTTAAAACTGTAGCTGACATATTTAAAATGTTATAGTAGTATAAACGAAAACTGTAGCTGACATATTTAAAATATGTTACAGTAGTAACCAAATGTAAATGTATCAGGAGTGAATACCAAAGTTTTTTTAGTTTTTTTTAACCACGCGGGGTTCTGATCGGAAAGGTTTTTGACAAGAATATTGAACCGGTGGGGACTTTAACCTGGATTCGTTAGTTCAGCATATTTTCACATGCTGAATGTAGGTAATGCGCTTTTTTGCGAGGGGGGTGGGGGGGTGGGGGGACGCCATTGATTTGTGGAGGTTTGGTTTGTTTGTTTGGGGTTGCTGTTGTTTTGTGGGATTTCGTTTTTTTGGTGAGGGGGATGTTTTTATTAATATTAATTGTTCAGTGGTTACTAGAGTTCTGTTGTCAAATAAATTTTGAATCCATATAATTATAATATTTATTTATTTATTTATTTATTACTTTGTTTTTCTTTGTGGAGATGATGTTGATCAGGAATTAGGTCAATAATGTGTTTATTAAATAAACAACTATCTTGTATGGTGTTAATGTCACAATCCGAAACTCCATATTATGGTTGGGATAATCAGATTGGTGCTTGGTTACTTTTACCAGATGGTGACGTGTGAAAATTTGCAGACGATCGGCGGGGATTTGGCGCCACATAATCGATGCAAAACCGTCAAGGGAGACAAAGATGAAACAAAAACAAACCTCTTACATCACCACAATGGCTGCTTGTTTATTGTCTTATTGGAGAGTCTAGATCAACTCTGCTGTGACCCTTTTTAAGACAAATGACAATTGTATATTGTAGCATTTAGTTTATACAACACCTGCATTGTAAAGTAATGCTACTAGTGCTAGTATTATTTTGGGTTTTGTTACATCTGTAGCATTTATATAATATTATATATTAATATCATGAACAGTTAACGTTTGTTTTGTTTAATGACACCACTAGAGGACATTGATTTGAGGGTTTAACGTGCACATTCAGGGCAAGCTGTTGTGGCGCACGCCTGTCATGGGCACAGGTATCGACGTACGTCGGCTCCTTCGTCCAATGTGTCCATCAGCAGCAAGGGATCTTTTATATGCACCATTCCAAAAACATTATAGCACATATCACGGCCTTTGATGATATACCAGTAGTGGTGCACTGGCTGGAACGAGAAATAGTCCAATGGGCCCACAGACGGCAGGTGGTCCTGCCTCCATCAACACTAAATAATAGCCTACATTTCCAGCCCACACCTATTGGAAGGCGAAGTAATATGTTACTGACCCCTCCACTTGCTGACGTCGCCATAAAACAGCTGTGGTGGCAGTTATCATGACGGGGTCACCGGGGAGGGGATATGCTCACCGTTATCAAACAGTTATTCATAAATGCATATCATCATAGCTATGGTTATTCCAATGAGCTCTGTCCAGTGCTAATTTTGATTTAGTAAACTAGTATAGGAGTGGCAGTCCTCTTTGTGGCGGTGCAAGAGGGATGAACTCTCCAGTAAAGTGTCTCCTCAAGAGTGGTTGTTCTCGTACAGACGAGGCGCTAGACAAAGATTCATGGAATCAACCACTATTTTACCAAATGCCCATTCGACTCTGTATTGTGCAGAGATATGGCCCTGTCACGTATTGTGTTTTTGTCGTCCGGATTTGCTGCTGTTGTGTGTGTTTTTAAATACATAGCTCTACTATAGGCGTTCGGGGGGGGGGGGGGGGGGGGGGGGGGGGGGTGGCGTGGGGGGGGGGGGGGGTGGGGGGGGGGGCTTGATGTTTGCTTGAATTGAAAGAAAATGCCCGAAATGGATAATAGCATTTATTTATAATATTAGCATTCATACAGATAAATAGTCTCGCAAACGAATCGTTACGTTTACACGGTAAAAACGTTTCAGGCTAGCTCATTTTGCCCGAATATCTCTAGCGTTTTTGCTCTAATTTGAGGATTTTCCCCTGTACTGTGGTCAGTTTCTCCCCCCCCCCCCCCCCCCCCCCCCCCCCACACACACACTCACACCACACATCCCTGTCTCATACGCTTATGAGCCTCCATTGTTTGATAAGCTTGACATTTTGTTGCAGGGCAAGGCAGCTTAGGTACCGAGTTCGTTCATCTGTCTACCAGGATGATCAACATCAGAAGAGCACATCTCTCCAGTGTCTTTAATCATTACGGCGCCGGTTTTGTAGCGATGTTTGTATATAGGTGTCTCTTATTAAAATGGAATAACAACAATTTTCAGTGTTTTACTGTTATCTATTTTGTCTAAATAAATAACAACAAACACCACCAGGTAACTTTAGACAATGCAGTCATTACAGTACAGCGACAACCATTGATACTTTAGACACAAATAAACAACATTAGGGTTAATGGACTCCATTAAATTAACTCTACTTTTCAATATTTTCTCGTATTAAACACGTCTGTTGCTGTACGCCAGCAGTTGATGACTAGCGAGTCAGTGGATGTCTCGGGTACTATCAACATGTAAAACAACCAAAGTGAGCAACAATGGAAAACGTCGCCATTATTTGCGACCTCTAATTTAGAAACGGATAATCACAAGCTTAACGACAACATTATATTCACATATCCAAAAAGCCAGTTTAACGATCTATCTGTTACCGTCTGCTTCTTTTCCTGAATGAGTTTTACTTACCTATGTTTCAACATCTGTGAACACATTGACAAAAAGTCAAATGGTAGTGCAAAAGGAAATAAGAAGCATTGTTTTAAAATTCTTTTTTTTTCTTATTAAGTTGTACCACTATATACTACGGAAGTCTGTTTTTCCAGATGTTTTGGTAATTGTAAAGGAGATAGTAATGGACCCAAAATAGCTTTGTTTTCTTGTGTTAGAACAAATTGTCCTTCGGCAATGATTCATCACTACTATGTTCTTTCAGTATCTTACATTCGCCCTCTATCTATTTGAAACTGAAATTTGCTTTCTGTCTTTGAATAAAGGTTATTTTGAATGAAGTCACAGAAACATGAACATAAACAAATTCAGATGTATAAGTAAATAATTGAAACCTTTAATATTAATTAGTTTCCAGATCTGTTGCTGTAAACATACAAGGAAAGATAACAAAAATTAGCCCACTGAACTGAATTAGCCAGTTTTTACACTGTGCTAGATAACTTATAACTCACGCTTTATCACGATTGACTTCATAACTCCTTTTCATTTTTTTTTAAGAATTCTGTTGAATTAGGTATTCCCCAGATTGCCATTTCACGTTGTATCATAGTTTTTAAAATACTTAAACAAATTAATATTTTCATCTTTATATTTATTGTTACGTTGTTACATTTTTATGTCATTGCATAATGTGGACTATATTTTTCGCGTATGATTAAATGAATTTGTAGATGAAATGTTTATGAATCGTTTTACAATAAAGAAACCGTAGCTTACAAAATTAATGTTTTGTTACTGTGTTGTGAGGTGTAGATAAGGCAATTCCAACCCTCGGGACAAAATTAGTTTGTAACGGACTCGGTAAACCTCGGCCCTCATAAAAAAAAAACAACCAACAAATAAAAAAACTAACAAAACAAACAACAACAACATTTTGTCCCTCGAGTTGGAATTGCCGTATCTACACCTTACAGCAGTGATAGATTCTATTAGTAATTAACTGTATGTTGTCATGTGTGCATTTTGGGGGATTGATATGATAACATATATGTGATTCGGGACATAGAATTATTGATTAGCAGTTTAGTATCACCAGTGTGCCTGATCGTTCTTGATTTGCAGGTACTCTGATTACCTGGATTTCCAGCTGCTGTGTTGACAGTATTAAACATTAAATTTTATGTTATTATAAACAAAAACAGTATTTGTAATTTTGGTTGTTTTCAGTATATAAATTACACAACTGTGGTGTTACAAGGAGATTCGTTAGCTCCTATTGTTTTTATTACGGTCATCTAAAAGTTTGTATGCTAGTCAATAATTCTGGTGTTAATTATTGTAAACACTATTATATTGTTTGATGATCATATGTGTTGTTTTATAGTAAATACGTGTTTTCTAAATATTTTCTAATGTTTTTATTTAGCTGTTCGCGTTTGTTGTGCGATATACACACAAAAAAAAAAAAAAAATGGTTTATTTCACGACGCACTCAACACATTTTATTTACGGTTATATGGCGTCAGACATATGGTTAAGGACCACACAGATTTTGAGAGGAAACCCGCTGTCGCCACTACATGGGCTACTCTTTCCGATTAGCAGCAAGGGCTCTTTTATTTGCGCTTCCCACAGGCAGGATAACACAAACCATGGCCTTTGTTGAACCAGTTATAGATCACTGATCGGTGCAAGTGGTTTACACCTACCCATTGAGCCTTGCGGAGCACTCACTCAGGGTTTGGAGTCGGTATCTGGATTAAAAATCCCATGCCTCGACTGGGATCCGAACCCAGTACCTACCAGCCTGTAGACCGATGGCCTAACCACGTGCGATATACAAAACTGAACCTAAAATAGCCTGTGTTTTCGCTTTGATTTTTATTTATTTATTTTTAAATATTATTGTTGTTATTGTTTTCTGTTGTGGGGATTTTCCTTTTGTTAATCTAAATGTGGTTTAAATTAGTCTTCACAAAATGAAACAAAGAATAAAAAATAAGTTGTGACATTTCGTCAGTTTTGGGCCCTGGTGTGTTTATGATGGGTTGAGCGTTGAACGACGAAACTAATGTGTTTATGGTAATTAATAAGGCGTTATTTTCATTGATAATCAAGATCACTTATTTTTTATTTTTTTATTTTTTTTAAGATACTTTACCATTATGTAATAAATACACCCATCATCGCAGATTATATTGGTGAATGTATTATGCGAAACTTTGCAGTGCAACTTAGTGGCGCCAGTTTAAGTTGTATTTATAAACAAAAACAAAAAACAGTAACATGTTACGTACAATATATCTATGAAGGTGAATGCACTGTCACCTGTGGTAGAATCAATTACCTGTCTGTGTGGAAGATGTACGTGTTTAAGTAACATAGTCTGGAGTTCATTACAGTTTAATGTTTTAATTAACTTGTACTCGTCTTGTTTACCGCGCTCTTTGTTATTGTAATGGCTTTCGGTTTCACACGTTTGTGTCCACCAGAAGTAATCCATGATTACCGCCGACATACTGCGGAAAGACTTTTGAAAGTAACAATAACAGTTGCCAGACAGACACTCTTAATTGTATTTGTATGCATGCAATACAACATTATCTTTGTCTAGTTTGGGTGTTGACCTGAGTCAAGTACAAGGTCATACAAGAGACGGGACCAGGGTAGACATACCTGAACCTGATGGATGTGAGAATGTCAAAGTGTTTGGGTTTGGATTTCAGTTGTGTAATGGCGGGACGTGACCCGGTGGTAAAACGTTCGCCTGATACGCGGTCGGTCAAGGTTCGATCCTCGTTTGTAGGCCCATTGGGCTATTTCCCAATCCAAAGTTATAACAAATATCGTGGTATGTACTATCCTGTCTGTGGGATAGTGCATATAATATATTTCTTGCTGCTAATGAAAAAGGGTAGCTCACTACGTGGCGGTAGCGGGTTTCCTCTCATTACTAGTATGTTATAACCATATTATGCCCAACCTCATATAACTGTAATTAAAAAATGTGTTAAATTTCAGTTGTGTTATTTATTTTCGGGGGGGGGGGGGTTCTGTTGTAAAACATAACGACATATTAATTTGATAGTTATGTATTAATACCACTATAAATAAAAAAATATATACATGCTAAACGCACAATAATGTCTAGACTGGGATTCGAACTCATATCCTTTGACTTAGTGCATCAGTCATTGTTAGAGTGCTGTCTTAGACAATTTGTCATCAGACTTTTATTGGAATCGATTCTTGGAATGAAACGAAACTGGTCGCTTATCGTATCGTAGACTCTGTTACTGCTGATATAGTAAACGGAGAAAAATCGATGCCTCTTTCAATAATAGTGCCAATGCAGACGGAATTACAGGAACATGCATGTTGTTATTAATATTCACAATATGTACTGTTCTTCATTGTATGGAATTAATTAATTTGATCAAACCATCACTGGCGTATCCGGGTGGAGGGCGACATGAGGGCAAGCCCCCTCCCATCACACCTCTTTCCCCCACAAACTTATGTATCTCCATGTCGCCACATAACATGACTAATAGATAATGTGGTTAGCCCCCCCCCCCCCCCCCCCCAATGTTGATACCCACACCTCAATATAAACTCCTGACTACGCTATCGCAAATCATTTGCTACATTGTGGTATGTACCCATAAAGAATAACTTTACGCGGAAACTTTGAATTTTTTAAATTTAACCATAATTTAAATAATAATAATAATAATAATAATACAAATTCAGATGCTTAAAAATATATATATATGTGTAACACGTTTCAGAACTATCCAGTCAAAACTCTAGAAGATGGACTTTAAAACTTTGTTATTAAAAAGGCAGACAAATTCTGAAATTTAAAAATATCTCCATTAGTTGTGAAGACCTGTAATGTATTGAATTAATTAATTTGATCAAACCATCACTGGCGTATACCAAGTTTTAGAACCATCTAAATAAAAACTCCAGGATGACACAGACTTTTAAATATTTTAATTACTATTTTAATTTGAAAATGTAATTTTCGTAAATATTCAACCAAATCTGTCCAGTCAAAACTCTAGAAGATAATTTGTAAATGTTCAGTGTAAAACTTCAATTTCGTTTCATTAATATTTTAAAAATTATTATTAATTTTGAAAATCTTTGTCTATTAATTTATGGAGACTGACCCAGAGAATAAATGTACCAAGTTTGAAAAAAAAAATCCAATCAAAACTGTAGGAAAACTTTGAAATGTCCAATATAAAATTTCAATATTAACTTCCATTAATTGAAAACACCTTACCAAGTTTTAGGCCTATTTAATCAAAACTCAAGGAGGAAGAAATGTTGCTGAATACAAACAGTCGGACGACGTACGCCAGACAAATCAGTATCAGTAAAGATCTCGAGATGAATGCCGTAGCGTTGCTAAATATCGAATTTTAGATACCTTCAAAGGCGAAAAACAGCAAATTAAAGTCATTTTCGTAATTATATCTTTAATAGATTTTAATTGGACCTAGTCCTTTCCCGTCCCAACCATAGACACACAACTGGCATAGCAAAGATCGTGGTATGTGTTGTCTTGGTTGTAGGAAAGTGCTAATGGTAAAGTGTAGCAGGTTTCCTCTGAAGTCTACGAGTCAGAATTACCAAACGTTTGACATCCAATAGCCGACGATTGCACTAGTGGTGTCGTTAAACAAAACAAAAATTTTACTACTAGTATTCTTTGACAAATCTGATTGATTCAAGTCAAATATTCTTTAAAATTATAAAAGAAAATTATAAGAAAAAGACAAGAACATGTTTAAGTATTTTATTCACGTTTTTTTATTACATTTACATATGTACAAAGCGGAAAAATTCAAGGGGGATAGAAAAGAAAAGAAGAAAAAAAATGTGTAGAGATTGAAATGACAGACGACTGAAATAGAAAAGAAAAACCAGAAAAGAAAAAATATTTGTTTTATCACAGCCAGTTCTTTGCATTTGTCCGTTGATTCATATTGCACTGGTAGTCTTTGGTTATGGAAAATAAACCAAATAATTACTTATAAGGAATCCACGGGAATATAACACCCGAGTTAATTCCATTTAAACAAGTCAGCTCCATTTACGCCAATGAACTGAATTTAAACAGGTAAACTCCACTAAAAACAAGTCATCACGTCACATGCTCACAATCAAATATACCTCAAAATGATGACATACTGTTTTAAAAATCCATTATGAAATAAGTGTTCACAGCGATCTATCACTTTCAAAATGTCAGCTATGAAATGTATCCACATATATGACCTTTAGTCCTTCATAAAACGCATCTAAATCCACGAGGAATACATCACGTGACACACAACTTGTTCACAAACGGCGCCTTGGATGCAGGAGGTGGTGTTTGTGTTTTTTTCAAAAACGTGTGTTAGTTGTACATATAAAAATATTTATGAGTAAACTACTGAAGGTTAGCCACTGGAAGAGTATTTATAAGATAAATACAAGCTGACGTTGACTAAGTGTCTGAGGTTTCGAAACATACACAACTAACTGTCCGCCATTACTTCTGTAAATATTAATATCTCAGTTCGTTCAGTATTGACCTTCATTCAACTCCAGTGTTCGTTTAGCTACTTTGGATTTTTAGCAATGTATCGATACACCTAAATATACCAACAGGAAAATCAGAAATCACTATTTTAAATATTATCCATAGAAGTCCGAACCGTACCATCCACTACTATGTAATCACTATTGAAAAATTCAAAAAGAATTTTGCCAAAAAAAGTTGTCTTGAATACGGTATTTAACAAAGTTAGGTTCATCACAATCACAATTTTAGCACTGGGGTTTTGGTTTCTCACAAAGTCTGTCAATTATCGAGATGTACACTCTATTCATCGATTGTTTGATTTTCTTTTTCGAATATCATCACGTTTTGATATTAATGTCGTCGTCCGCTAAAACAATTTAGGAGAATAGAGGAGATTGACAAATCAAAGACCTCCTCGATCGTCCTCGGCTTTCTCCGGCAGTCCACGATTTCGACTTGACACGGAAGTGACGTAAATCTGCCGCATGGTCTTCGTGATGCATCGACAGGTAGCTTTGGGGAACACAGAAATCCTTAAACCAAAGATGAATCGATTAATAATATGAGTCATTGTTTATTTAATAACAATATACGTTTGAATCAATATTATTAAACATTTTAAAAGCATAGGATTTTTTTACAAATAACGCTGACAAATTCCATACTCTATTTCCACTTCGGACTCTTCCATTTAATTTGATTCCGTGATACTTTGGGTGTCTCACCGTGGGTAAATGACCTGGATCCGTATCTTGTATGACTATGACATTGGAATTTTTAATTAGTTTTTTTTAGTGGTTCTTTGTTTTCATTTTGAGTTTCAGTTACCTGTACTAGTATACTGCTATTACATGCCCCCAGGCATTTTATATTTACACTTCTTCTTTTTTGCCCAAAAAAAATTGTAGGCAGACATATATATTTATAAATGAAATAATATAATGTGCACATTGCTGGGAATGGTATGTAGCATCGGGTTACAGTCGATAAAATTCAACAGTAAATGGGTAATACATGCATAGTACTACTATACAATATAATAACGTATGTCATATATCAATGTTGTCTGTTCTATGCGTGGTAGCAGTGTTCAAATAATTACACAGTTTAATTAGCTGGTTTGAATTGTCGCTGGACAGTAGTTGCGTTAATTTAAATGTTGATGGTTTATTATAATAAAAATTTAAAAGTTTAATATATTTATCTCTTATGTTACTGCAGAAAGGACACACTAGAACAAAGTTATATTCGTCTTCTACTACATTCATATTGCACAGACTACAAATTCTATTATTCCTGTCTAAATTGTGGTATCTGCCCGTTTCTATAAAGAGATTATGGGAAGATAATCTATATTTACTCAAAATATGTTTGTATTTCAGGACAATAGGTTTCTGAAGGTAAGTTTGTGAGCAATAATTATTAACAACGAATTTTTATAACATGCATTTTGGAGAATTGTTGAATACAGCAAACGTAGATTGGATAAACTGATCAGTCATTCTCTGTTTGAATAGTGATATAAATATATTGCAATTTTCTACATTTTGATTATACCATATGTGACCAAAACCATTAGTGAGAAGCAGGTCTTGTATTTGACTAACCAAGTTAACAGAACGTGGTTTTCTTATGCACTCGTCATATAGGGCGGTATAACACTCCAGGCGCGTGCGCAGGGGGAGGGGGGGTCGACCCCCCCCCCCCGCTCAAAGCGATTTTTTTTTTTATATCCCGATTTTTTACATTCCTATGAATATGGTCAGAAAGCAGCTCGGCTAGCCAGCAGAAAACACCTCAGAATAGCCCTAGAAGGGGTCAGTTTTTCACCTCGACCCCCCACCTCCCCTGCAAAATTTTCTGCGCACGCCCCTGCACTCTTTCAAAATACAGTTATTTGTATCCAATATTTAACAATACGAATGTTCCTACCAGATACTTATGTACAAACGTGATCTACCTAATTCAAAATAGACCACCATATTAGTAGTGCTCCTTTTCACGCCTAAAATACGTTTACAGAATTGTAAATATAGGATCTCGTAACTATTTGCTTTGTTAAAATCCCAAACTTCACATCCAACAACCATGGATTATTAATAGACTGGTACCTTGTGATATGAGAAGAACTCCTTGTATCCACCGTCCAGCAGGTAGATCTCGGGGTAGTACAAGAACGGATACTGGTCGCTGTTCGACTTCCGGTCCTGACTCCGTAGCAGACGCATCCTGAAAGTGCAATGTGGCGTTCACTACAGTCACAACGTAATGGATTCAGTTCTACAGTCGATTCCACTTGATGACAATTATATACTCGCACTAAACTAGCGCGTTAAATGGAGGTAAAGTGCAGAACTCTGATACTTGGATGTATAATAATACCCCTATTACTACTGCAGATCAGTTTTATTTAGGTATTCCTTTTCGATACAATAATACGTTTATGTGTATGTTGCGCCGACGAGCCGCAAAAATCAAGGCAAATAAAGAATTGAACTGAATAGACTAATAGCTATAAGGCTAGAATTAAATTGAAAGCAGGGTGAAGAGAGGACTGTAGTCCAGGGACTAATTTCACAAAACCTAGTTTTGCTCGTAAACGTAGGCCTAATTAACGACTTTACCACAATTCGTTTTACTATTAACAGTAAAACTAATATCGTTTCAAGTATACATTTTTCATTTTCTTTTGTCCTTACAATGCTTCATTTTCCATAATAATGTAATTTTCTGCATCAAATAGATGCCAAACACGAGTATCACTGGTATAACTGCTAGTCACAATCGTAAACTTATAATGTATGGTGAAATTGGCTTAAGAACTACTCAGACGAGAGTGGGGAGGGGGACGAGGAGATACTGCTTCGGGTCCTACATTTCCTTCGCCTATAGCCTTTACTTTAATTTAAAAAATAATGTTACCAGTGTGTTTCCCCATCCCCACTCATGAACTCTTCTCGAATCTTACCCCCATCCCCCATGTATGGCTGACCTCTAGCGTAAAGTACTCACATTTTTGGCGCCCTCTGTGATGAGTATTCGCAGTGGAAGATGAGAACATGTCGCCTGCCGTCAGATTGATGATTTTCCACCAGTTCAGAAATCCCCTCCTCCGTGAAAATGTTTATGGCTCCCTGAATCAGTATTACGAAATTATTGACGGATATTCCAGTCTCAAATTCAAAACTGATATTAGGCTATAAACTTTATGGAAAGATATTAAGCAACAGAGATGTGGAATAATGCAAAAAAATGTCCGACTGGGAAGAAAAGATAACTATTAAAGGTGACACAGGAATGGGAGCAGTTGCACATTTTCCTGTGGACGACTAAGGCATATCGGCATATTGGGCTATTTCTTGTTCCAGCCAGTGCACCGCGACTGGTATATCAAAGGGCGTGGTATGTGCTATCCTGTCTGTGGGATGGTACATATAAAAGATCCCTTGCTACTAACGGAAAAATGTAGGTTTCCTCTCTATGACGGTGTCAAAATGACCATAAGTTTGACAACCAATAGCCGATGATTAGTAAATCATTGTGCTCTAGTGGTGTCGTTAAACAAAACAAACTTACTTATTATTCAAAGAAAGATGTATGTGTTCTCTAAATTGTAATTTGAAAGCTGCTATCTACGATTATGATTATTATTTGTTTCTTGTGGTGAAATACCAGTTAGAGTAGAAGTTATCTGTGTCGTATTATACCTGTATATGTCCGCCGTCGAACTCGTACGGGTATCTGCAGTCGATAATGTCGTGCTGTTTGATTACGTCACTGTATTTTCCGCGAAGTAGATCGTACACCTGGAATTAACAGACAACTGTACACTTAGGAAATCACATGTTATTATTCATTTGCTTTTAATGTCTGGTATGGGCTGTTCTGTATGTGGGAAAGTGGCACTTTTGTTTTGTTTAACGACACCACTAGAGCACATCGATTAATTAATCATCGGCTGTTCGGCTGTCAAACATTTGGTGATTCTGACACGTTATGTAGCCGTCTGATTCATTACACGTAAAGTGTCACAATTATCAAATGTTTGACAGCCCAATTAATTAATTGATGTGCTCCAGTGATGTCGTCAAACAAAACTAATTTTAATTTCACTTCAATATTTCACCTACTTCATTATTATGAAAAAAAACCTATTTTTAAAGCTGTCTTACAACAAATGTATTTTTATAAAAATTAAAACTGACGACGTTACCAAAAATGTAATGCGTTACAATAATCAATTAATTCATAATTAAACAATTTTTAAATTGTAAATCATAAATACACTCGCACATTGTTTGAAAATATAAAGTTAAATATATTACTCAACTAGTTTAGCGGGTTACAAAATGGCGGGCGTTTTTAAAGTTATGTTAAAAAGAAGAAACAGAAAAGGGACAAAAAAAGATTATTTAATTTTTAATTTTAAGTACCATATATTATAAGGTTCCAGTAATGTATCTGTTATCCAGAAATATTCTGCACCAAGTGAACAGGAAAACATGCATGTTTACTACATCATATGACATTTTAATAAGTACTGGCCTAACGTATTTGCTACAAATCGATTTACAAGCGATTAACGACGATTAAACTCACTGTCTGCGGACTGATTGACTTGAGGTCTTGGTGTCGTCCACAGGTTGTCGGAAGAACGTGGTTCTGAAAACAGTAATAATATAATTTAAAACACGGTTATAGTACTGGTATTTAACTCTTTATTTTCAAAACGCATATTTTAAGTTAACACGGTTAATGATTGAGAAAGAAAAATTCTAGGAATGAATGATTTGTAAGAACAGATTCGTTGATTAAGCCTACTGCTGAGTGAGGTGCTAACTTCACTATTTTGTTATAAATGCAGAATATATTATACTGAGATGGATGCTCCTTTTTCAGAAAAAAATAATTAATGTGTCAAGTATCTACGACTGATGCGAGCAGCACAGAAGACAATTTTATCTTAATTAAAGTAATTGTAAATATCATCATTTAACTTACGATGAAGAGGTCTTTAACACGATAATTTAATATTTGTGTAAAAGTCGTAAGAAAAATCACAGGTGTATGATTTATATGAGAAGATACAAACAGCAGTAATGCACGTGCGAACTATTCATACCTGAGAGCCATCACCAATAAGATTCTCTGTTCGTTGTAACCTGTCAACAGCCGACTTGACTTGCTCGTGTGTCGATCCTTCTGATTGGCGGAGACGAGAGAGAGGCGGGCTCAAACATAACTGAATCACAAGAACAAATATTTTAACAAGGTACACACATATATTAAAAACATACTGTTTTATCAAATTTATTATGATAAATAACACCAATGTAAAGTTTCAAAATTAAATCAAATTGAATTGCATTGTCATTTATGAACAAATGAGTGATACCTTTAATACACTTACATCATAGTTCTATATACTTTGATTAGATGCTGAACAAAAAACTCCAGTTTTCTTTTTCCACCAAAGAACAGCTGTACAAAAATAGTCGATAATTTTACGTGTTTCATTCAGTTTTTAGAAATAAGATGTAGGTCAGATGTCGGGAATTAACGTGCTTATATCAATTTAATTTTCAAGTACGCTCGTTGCGAGCACAATGTTTGACCAGGGATAGAAACACACTGAATTGATGGTTAAATAAGATATAGGGTCTACCTGGTAGTCTAAGGTGTTTTGAACTCGGATGGTTAAATAAGATGTAGGGTCTACCTGGTAGTCTAAGGTGTCTTGAACTCGGATGGTTAAATAAGATATAGGGTCTACCTGGTAGTCTAAGGTGTCTTGAACTCGGATACGCTTGAAGGCGCTGCCCAGATCCTCATCGTCCCCACGGGATCGTTTTGAGGCGAACGCTGACTTGAAGTCTGAGAACAAACAGCGGCGAGAAGTCTTTTTTTCCCGAGACCCTCCACTCGACGAAACACAGGGCGGCGGCTGGTCCGAACCATCCTGGAAAGAGAAACAGTCGAGTGTCATTTGTCGTCAAAATACTGTTTAAAACAAAACGAAACAAACATTAAAAATACATAGATAGATGGATGGATGGATGGATGAATGGATGGTGAATGAAAGAAGAATGAATGAATGAATGAATAAAGATAGATAGATAGACAGATAGACAGATAGATACATACATAGATAGATAGGCAGATACATGAATGAATGAATGCATGAATGAATGCATAGAGATAGACAGACAGACAGACAGATAGATAGATAGATAGATAGATAGATAGATAGATAGATAGATAGATAGATAGATAGATAGACAGATAGATAGATAAACAGATACATGGATAAATAAATTATTGAATGAATGAATGAACGAACTAATTAACAAACGAACTAATTAATTAATAAAATAAATAAAATTCAAATTTGAAATATATTATTTCTATAATACTTATTTATTCAGTCTTTTCCCCCATACATTTGTTTTATCTTTTTTTGTTCTCTTTTATAAGCTGTCCTCTTTCATGATCAACTGTAACCTAATTACCGTCATCGTCGCTTATGAAGTCCTCCAGTATCAGCGCAACATCACGGCAACAACAGATTTACAAATCACGTATAACACTTTGAAAACTAAAAACTACAAACGCGTCCTATTTTAAACTGCTACTGTGGTGCACAAAAACTCTGCCTGAAACGACAGTGAAATAACCTAGAAAATCTGTACTGCACCTCCCCGAGATGAAAATCCCACACTGAGGCACACACCTGCCAAGACCGAGAAGCGAACGCATGTAGTTGGTTTTACAATTATTCGGCGCATGTAACAGGCTAAAAAGCAGAACTTATTTTTTACTTCTAATTTATTTTCAGACTGTTATGTATATAAAATGAAAAGCGAAAGCGTGACAGCTATCTGATTTTTAAGTGAACTAATTTTCACACTCTCCCGACATTGATGGGTGCACTCCCGTGTGACATATATGGTCATCCCATTGTCATGCGCAACGCTTGGTCTAATCAGCTTGGACCAATAAGCAATGCTTTTGTTTGGGAAGTCGGGTGTGACCAAATGAAATAACGGATCTGATTGGTCAAGACTTCTGACTTCTGTTATCATTCACGAATTTTTTTTTTTACTTTTTCATTTCAAACTAATAATAACACTTGTATTTCGTATACATAAACAGTAAAAAAAAAAAAAAAAAATGAGTACATATTGCGTCTAGGAAAATGTACAGTTGTTTTCGGTTTTAACTTGTGATATTAATTTATGATGTAAGTTAATCTGGTGTCCAGGGTGTATTCTACAATACATTTCGTGTTCCGTGATTAGGCAGATGGCCGTTTCTGTGAGACATTTTACACAATGGTAGTAGAGAGTACACATTATCTGACAAATAACTGTCCTCCCCAGAACCTCGGTCCAATATTGCTCTATTGTATCTACCATAATACACGCCTGTCAGCATTAAATACAGTTACCAACAAACAAATTCAAGCTAACCTATACAAAACACATTGCAGACAATGTAGCTATTTTTTTTTTTTTAAAGACAACATATTTATATTTAAACCTCATTATTATAAATATGCTGTATTTTTTACCCCAGTAATTTGGCGTTACTTACTTGTTTAATACCTTTTTTCTTTTTTTTTAAATTCCAAATTTTTTGTTTTTAAGTTTAATGCGTAACTCCCAAAAGGTCACATGTAAAAACAAACAAACAAAAAGAGAGAAACAAATTAATGAATAAATGTTTAATGACACCCCATCACGAAAAAAAAAGAAAGAAAGAAAACTGGCATTGTGCACTGGTCACTGATTGTTTTAAAATATAATTATTGTATTTTTAAAATTGTAAAGAAAACTATAATTATTAATTTTGAAGTATATACATGATATGCAGATAAAAAAAAAAATTCAAACTGCTACAACTGTAAAAAAAAAAAAAAATTGATTTAAAGAGGTTGTTTTTTCTTTTCTTCTTTTCTTTTCTTTTTTAAATTGTTTTTGAGGTTGGGTTTTTTTAAAGAAAATTAGAAAAGTAAGCTATTATTTTTAAAAGCTACCTTTTGAAATGCACAATCCGGGGAACCAAATCCACTGTCACGTGACATCTCGTCTTCAAGGTGGGCCAATGAGAGAGCAAATGGACTAGAACTTCGTGGTGATGACGTCATCAAACCACCGGGACTGTCAAATACTAGATTTTGCATATTTTCCTCCAAAAGACTTAGCTGCAAAAGAAGCAAAATCAAAAGATTAAATTCAAAATGAATGAAAATCACACGTTAAATTGGTAAATATTTTAACCAATATATGTCTTTTTTTTCTTTTCTTTTAAATATAAAATTGTATTGCCTTCTCGTTTCATGCATTATAATTATTCTTCTTGTTCTTGACAGTTAACTTTTAACTGCTTATGGCAAGAGACATTCAGTTGTAAATTCAATACAATCCATACTTGTGTACGTCTGCACTGTGAACATCTACCACTGCAGCCTCTAACACAAATATACCAGGAAATTAAAATAAAAACTAAGCTCTCTGTAGCTCTGTTTGCAACGCTGGATAGCAGGCGAATGCTGTACCAGGATTATCGTCAGCCTTTTTCTCTGCTGGCGGCAAACTGGTAGGAAAGCCTCCGTCTCAATCACATGACTGACGGAACAACTCATAGGCTCCTCCTACTCCAACTGCAGAAAGCCATAAGTATCCCAGATGGTTTCTTACCTGGAGAACAAAAATATCCCAATCGTCGTAGACAATACAGTACTTTCATGGTGATTAAATTACAATGGCCCTCGGGATTAATTCTTATCTAAACGTTTATTGTGCTAAGTGTTGATTCGTGCGGGCCGGCCGATTGTAAAATACCTTACAGACAGGTAGGGACTCGTCGGACAGCGTGTTTTGCCAAGTATCTACCAGTATCAGGTTCTCCCGCGATTACGCAAACTCGTACACATCAAAAGTTTAGTGTCGCGGCTCATACGCCTTTCGTTTATTAACGGACGCTTGGAAAGACGGATGCAGCATGTTGACAGCTCAGTGACGACAATAAACATGGTCGGAAACTCGACTTTGAAAAATACACTCTTATGCAAATGTTTGTGTGAAGTCATGGGGTATTAATAAATTATGTAAATCTTACAGGCCCTTGTTAGATGGATACGCCAGGTTTTGTTTTAATAACATTAATTAAACACATTTGTACCTAGCAATAAATGACTACTACACAAGATGCTGTACATGCTTATTTTTGAAAACGTTATGAATATCGATGCTGTGAATGCTATGTGCATATCTTTAAGAAAAATTACTGTAAATTGATATTCATCAAATTATTGGTAGGCCTACCATTCTTCTTTTATTTTGAACATGTTTCTTACAAAAATTAAAACAAAAACAAAATTAAATATTAATTACGTTATTTATTGATGTTCGAATATACTCATTGATTTGGTTAGTTGTTTTTTGTTGTTGTTGTTGTTTGTCATCCTAATGTTTATAGTAGCTTAAACTGGATTTTTATTTCATAATATTTCTTTCTTATTGTGTATAAAACTACTGGGAGATAATTTTAGTTATTGTATGTGTTCAAGCAGGTCTGTCGTGGGTACAATCTCTGACTTCGCTAGAGAGTTTTGCCCACGACAGATGTCTAGCTGGTGAAACCCCTATATTATTGTATTCTGATTTTGTTTTTGGTCTACTTCCCCTCCACCCTTCCACAGTTATTCTAAGCTAGGTCTGTTCTGCTCAGCTGAGACTTGCGGTGAAACTGTTAGATAACCGCCCAGACTTTGCGTACACGAACATCGCCCCCCCCCCCCCCCCCCACACACACACATACTTACCGGGTAGTTAGGTAGCTTATGTTTGTCTTGCAATTGATGAGGGGAGAAAACCTACCACAAGACTTTCACGTACATAATCTACTCTCACGCCAGACAACTTACCCGTATCACAGACACAACACGGCCACTTTCTCTCTCTTTCTCTCGTTACAAAACAATACTTTCAGCAAAGACAACTAAACTTTGGTTCTACTCGGAAGGTTATTCACGAGGGAAGTGGTGATGGCAATGTCGGGGGGCATCTTTAATACGTGGTTTTTGTAGAGTGGGGACTAACAATGGGCTTGTGGTAGACAAGACTTTTTAATTTTAAGATAATTTCAATTTTTTTCTTTTTTACCTCCACCCTAATTAGCAGAGTGTTCTTTTCCACACGTTGGATGTGAACGGGGGGGAAGCAATTAAATGACTACGGTTTAAAGTAATGGACGTTCTATTCCCGAGGCGCTGTAGTGGTAATTATGAGATCAGTTTTATTTCTTGTATAGAGGTATCAGTGTACGATTTTTAATTATGAATAAGCTGACCTCCCCGGGGGTCGGTGCTTTAGAGTGCAAATTAGCTTGCCTATTGCAAACACCACCAAACGTAAACAGACGTACGAACATGGGATGTGGAGGGGTTAATGACGAACCGCACACGAGGTATGCATGGGGGAGGGGGTTAGAACATCCCAGATTTTGTGCACACACCCCCCCCCCCCCCCCCCCCCCCCCCCCAGTGCTGGAGCAAATCTTCAAATTTCATTTCATTATTTGGGCAAAATGTGTTAATCTGAAACCTTTTCACCATGTATTTCCATCATTCTACCCGCCTAATTAGTTGTAATCCATGTAAAAATGCGTAGTGATTCGTTTGTAACCCTATATAATTGTTTGGCAGTAATGCTAATATAAATAAATGTTGTTATCCAGATTCGTGCATTTTCATTTAATTCGGGCAAAAATGGGAGCCCATACACTTCGCAAACACTCTTAAATTTAGTTTTGTACAAACATATTTGAAGATATCCCCCCCCCCCCCCCCACACACGTTCCATGACATTATGTTTGAGACAGAGAGAGAGAGAGAGAGAGAGAGAGAGAGAGAGAGAGAGAGAGAGAGAGAGAGAGAGAGAGAGAGAGAGAGAGAGAGAGAGAGAGAGAGAGAGAGAGAGAGAGAGGAGGGGAGAGAGAGAGAGAGAGAGGGGGAGGGAGGGAGGGAGGGGGCAGAGAGAGAGAGAGAGAGAGAGAGAGAGGAGAGAGAGAGAGAGAGAGAGGAGGGAGAGACAGACAGACAGTCCTATAGATACAAACGAAAGAACAAAGACCAAAAAGGAAGAACGAAAAAGGAATATGGAATTTTATTATACGAGTTCACGTTCTTTTAAAATGGATTTCAATTATTTATTTATCTTTTAATTGATTTTATCCATATGTCTATATGTCCGTCCATTTATTAATTAAATTATTTATGTAACAAGACTGGAATTGACTCTAATAGGCCTACATCGTGTATCGTGAACAACTTGAGAAACCCGAATATTAATGTAGTTTTTCTTTAATTCATTTTACATTATTCAGTTTCCATTCAGGTCGGTGGCGTCGTAGTTAAGCCATCGGACATGAGGCTAGTAAGCACAGGGTTCGCAGCCCGGTACCGGCTCCCACACAGAGCGAGTTTTAACGACTCAATGGGTAGGTTTTAGGGCTAACCTAGAGAACTCTGTATGGCATATATTTTAAATTTAGAAACGCCCGATCAAAAAATGGAGATCAAAATTTATAACAAAATTTATTTTATCTTATTTATTAATTTTCATTAGAAATGGCGCATCAAAAACATAGCTTTAAAGCCCCCATATCCCCATTGGCTTAATTTCAAAATTGACCTAAGTAATTTCTGCCCCGGATTGGGCCCCTGGCCTCCAGAGGTCGATCCCGAGGTGGACATGCTCGAAACCTTAGTGGTATAGGAGCATGTTAAAAACATTACGATACGATTCAATGGGTAGGTGTAAGATTACTACATGCTCTTCTTTCTCACTGACAACTAACTCACTGTCCTGGACAGACAACCCAGATAGCTGAGGTGTGTGCCCATGACAACGTACTTGAACCTTAATTGGATATAAGCACGAAAATAAGTTGAAATGAATAAATGTGTCTATTAAATGTTTCGCGGAGCGGAATCTAGCTCAGTCGGTTGTGTGCTCGCTTGAGATGCTTGCGTCGCAGGATCGAACAACCTCGGTGGATCCATTCAACTGATTGGGTTTTTTCTTGTTCCAACCAATGCACCACAACTGGTCAAAGGCCGTGGTATGTGCTTTCCTGTCTGTGGGAAAGTGCACAGAAAAGATTCCTTGCTGCATTAGGAAAATGATGAGTGTTTCCTCTGATGACGACAGAATTACGAAATATTTCACACGATTAATTAATCAACGTTCTCTAGTGGTACTTTAAACAAAATAAACTATCAAATGTTTCACATCCAATAGCTGACGATTAATTAATCAACGTGCTCTAGTGGTGTCTTTAAACAAAATAAACTATTAAATGTTTCACATCCAATAGCTGACGATCAATTAATCAATGTGCTCTAGTGGTACTTTAAACAAAATAAACTATTAAATGTTTCACATCCAATAGCTGACGATTAATTAATCAACGTGCTCTAGTGGTACTTTAAACTATTAAATGTTTCACATCCAATAGCTGACGATTAATTAATCAACGTGCTCTAGTGGTACTTTAAACAAAATAAACTATTAAATGTTTCACATCCAATAGCTGACGATTAATTAATCAATGTGCTCTAGTGGTACTTTAAACAAAATAAACTATTAAATGTTTCACATCCAATAGCTGACGATTAATTAATCAACGTGCTCTAGTGGTACTTTAAACAAAATAAACTATTAAATGTTTCACATCCAATAGCTGACGATTAATTAATCAACGTGCTCTAGTGGTGTCTTTAAACAAAATAAACTATTAAATGTTTCACATCCAATAGCTGACGATTAATTAATCAATGTGCTCTAGTGGTACTTTAAACAAAATAAACTATTAAATGTTTCACATCCAATAGCTGACGATTAATTAATCAACGTGCTCTAGTGGTACTTTAAACTATTAAATGTTTCACATCCAATAGCTGACGATTAATTAATCAACGTGCTCTAGTGGTACTTTAAACAAAATAAACTATTAAATGTTTCACATCCAATAGCTGACGATTAATTAATCAACGTGCTCTAGTGGTACTTTAAACAAAATAAACTATCAAATGTTTCACATCCAATAGCTGACGATTAATTAATCAACGTGCTCTAGTGGTGTCTTTAAACAAAATAAACTATTAAATGTTTCACATCCAATAGCTGACGATTAATTAATCAATGTGCTCTAGTGGTACTTTAAACAAAATAAACTATTAAATGTTTCACATCCAATAGCTGACGATTAATTAATCAACGTGCTCTAGTGGTACTTTAAACAAAATAAACTATGAAATGTTTCACATCCAATAGCTGGACGATTAATTAATCAACGTGCTCTAGTGGTACTTTAAACTATTAAATGTTTCACATCCAATAGCTGACGATTAATTAATCAACGTGCTCTAGTGGTACTTTAAACAAAATAAACTATTAAATGTTTCACATCCAATAGCTGACGATTAATTAATCAATGTGCTCTAGTGGTACTTTAAACAAAATAAACTATTAAATGTTTCACATCCAATAGCTGACGATTAATTAATCAACGTGCTCTAGTGGTACTTTAAACTATTAAATGTTTCACATCCAATAGCTGACGATTAATTAATCAACGTGCTCTAGTGGTACTTTAAACAAAATAAACTATTAAATGTTTCACATCCAATAGCTGACGATTAATTAATCAATGTGCTCTAGTGGTACTTTAAACAAAATAAACTATTAAATGTTTCACATCCAATAGCTGACGATTAATTAATCAACGTGCTCTAGTGGTACTTTAAACAAAATAAACTATTAAATGTTTCACATCCAATAGCTGACGATTAATTAATCAATGTGCTCTAGTGGTACTTTAAACAAAATAAACTATTAAATGTTTCACATCCAATAGCTGACGATTAATTAATCAACGTGCTCTAGTGGTACTTTAAACAAAATAAACTATTAAATGTTTCACATCCAATAGCTGACGATTAATTAATCAATGTGCTCTAGTGGTACTTTAAACAAAATAAACTATTAAATGTTTCACATCCAATAGCTGACGATTAATTAATCAACGTGCTCTAGTGGTACTTTAAACTATTAAATGTTTCACATCCAATAGCTGACGATTAAATGTTTCACATCCAATAGCTGACGATTAATTAATCAACGTGCTCTAGTGGTACTTTAAACTATTAAATGTTTCACATCCAATAGCTGACGATTAATTAATCAATGTGCTCTAGTGGTACTTTAAACAAAATAAACTATTAAATGTTTCACATCCAATAGCTGACGATTAATTAATCAACGTGCTCTAGTGGTACTTTAAACTATTAAATGTTTCACATCCAATAGCTGACGATTAATTAATCAACGTGCTCTAGTGGTACTTTAAACTATTAAATGTTTCACATCCAATAGCTGACGATTAATTAATCAATGTGCTCTAGTGGTACTTTAAACAAAATAAACTATTAAATGTTTCACATCCAATAGCTGACGATTAATTAATCAACGTGCTCTAGTGGTACTTTAAACTATTAAATGTTTCACATCCAATAGCTGACGATTAATTAATCAACGTGCTCTAGTGGTACTTTAAACAAAATAAACTATTAAATGTTTCACATCCAATAGCTGACGATTAATTAATCAATGTGCTCTAGTGGTACTTTAAACAAAATAAACTATTAAATGTTTCACATCCAATAGCTGACGATTAATTAATCAACGTGCTCTAGTGGTACTTTAAACAAAATAAACTATTAAATGTTTCACATCCAATAGCTGACGATTAATTAATCAACGTGCTCTAGTGGTACTTTAAACAAAATAAACTATTAAATGTTTCACATCCAATAGCTGACGATTAATTAATCAACGTGCTCTAGTGGTACTTTAAACTATTAAATGTTTCACATCCAATAGCTGACGATTAATTAATCAACGTGCTCTAGTGGTACTTTAAACAAAATAAACTATTAAATGTTTCACATCCAATAGCTGACGATTAATTAATCAACGTGCTCTAGTGGTACTTTAAACTATTAAATGTTTCACATCCAATAGCTGACGATTAATTAATCAACGTGCTCTAGTGGTACTTTAAACAAAATAAACTATTAAATGTTTCACATCCAATAGCTGACGATTAATTAATCAACGTGCTCTAGTGGTACTTTAAACAAAATAAACTATTAAATGTTTCACATCCAATAGCTGACGATTAATTAATCAACGTGCTCTAGTGGTACTTTAAACAAAATAAACTATTAAATGTTTCACATCCAATAGCTGACGATTAATTAATCAATGTGCTCTAGTGGTACTTTAAACAAAATAAACTATTAAATGTTTCACATCCAATAGCTGACGATTAATTAATCAACGTGCTCTAGTGGTACTTTAAACTATTAAATGTTTCACATCCAATAGCTGACGATTAATTAATCAACGTGCTCTAGTGGTACTTTAAACAAAATAAACTATTAAATGTTTCAAATCCAATAGCTGACGATTAATTAATCAACGTGCTCTAGTGGTACTTTAAACTATTAAATGTTTCACATCCAATAGCTGACGATTAATTAATCAACGTGCTCTAGTGGTACTTTAAACTATTAAATGTTTCACATCCAATAGCTGACGATTAATTAATCAATGTGCTCTAGTGGTACTTTAAACAAAATAAACTATTAAATGTTTCACATCCAATAGCTGACGATTAATTAATCAACGTGCTCTAGTGGTACTTTAAACTATTAAATGTTTCACATCCAATAGCTGACGATTAATTAATCAATGTGCTCTAGTGGTACTTTAAACAAAATAAACTATTAAATGTTTCACATCCAATAGCTGACGATTAATTAATCAACGTTCTCTAGTGGTACTTTAAACAAAATAAACTATTAAATGTTTCACATCCAATAGCTGACGATTAATTAATCAACGTTCTCTAGTGGTGTCTTTAAACAAAATAAACTATCAAACGTTTCACATCCAATAGCTGACGATTAATTAATCAACGTGCTCTAGTGGTACTTTAAACAAAATAAACTATTAAATGTTTCACATCCAATAGCTGACGATTAATTAATCAATGTGCTCTAGTGGTACTTTAAACAAAATAAACTATTAAATGTTTTGTGAACAGTTTAGGCCCATTACATGACATTTAAAAGCTTGCTTTGTTTAACAACACCACTAGAGCACATTGATTTATTAATCATCAGCTATTGTATGTCAAACATTTGGTAAATCTGACATATAGTCTTAGAGAGGAAACCTGCTATATTTTTTCATTAGTAGCAAGGGATCTTTTATATGCACCATCCAACAGAAAGCATGGCATATACCACGGCAGTTGACATACCAGAGGGTGCACTGGCTGAAACAAAAAATAGCCCCACCGACAGGGATCGATCCTAGACCGACTGCCCCTCAGGCGAGCGCTTTAGCACAGCGCTATATTCGCGTTTCTTTTGTTGTTGAGTATATTAAAAGTATTAATTTACTTCAATCTTTGGAGTTGTTTTTTTAACCATATCAACGTAGCTTTTGATATATGGCTTCCTGTTTGTGGGAATAAAAAATATCACATGACCAGCTCATATGTTTTACAACTGCGCCAGACGATGACAATTATCACAACTATGTTTAGGTTTATTGTCCAAGGGGGCGGAACGTAGCCCAGTGGTAAGACGCTCGCTTGATGCGCGGCCGGCCTAGGATCGATCTCCATCGGTTGGCCCATTGGGTTATTTCTCATTCCAGCCAGTGCACCACGACAGGCATATCAAAGGCCGCGGTATGTGCTATCCTGTCTGTGGGATATTTTATCACAGCATACGTCACCAGTCCCAGGCACGGTAGTATTAAAGGCTCTATTTATAGCCCTTGCGACTTTGGTATCTAGTGCTAACTTAAGTGTATTTTAAAATTCTCAATGATGTAGAATTTGGCCAAGACTGTAAGAGCGGATTAGTAACAAAAATATGATATCCATTGCTGTTATTTTTAGTTTGTTTGTGTTATTTTAACACTTATACGTCTAAGAGATACACACACACACACACTCTCTCTCTCTCTCTCTCTCTCTCTCTCTCTCTCTCTCTCTCTCTCTCTCTCTCTCTCTCTCTCTCTCTCTCTCTCAATCCCTTTCCCTACTTATCCCTCTTTTTCTCTCTTCCCCATCTTTTCCCTCTCTTCTTCTTTTTCTCTCTTCCTCCGTTTCTCTCTTCTATTCTTTCTCTCTGGCCCAATTTTTTAAAACTATTTAATTATTTCATACGTCTTTTGGGGGTTTCTATAATATTTTAAACGACTATATTTGGTAATTTTGACATATAGTCTTAGAGAGGAAACCCGCTACATTTTTCATTAGTAGCAAGGGATCTTTTATATGCACCATCCGACAGACAGGGTAGCATATACCACGGCTTTTGAAATACCAGTCGTGGTGCACTGGCTATAAAGAGAAATAATCCAATGGGCCTACTGATGGGGATCGATCCGAGACCGACCGCGCAACAAGCGAACGCATATGTATACCACTGAGCGATGTCCAGCCATTTGGTTTTGATGAAACGGGATACAAATACTTAAACACTGTTTACATAAAAATTACATGATTTTTACACTGATTTTCTCTTTATTGAAAGTATTTTATTAACAACCCCCAGTTATATTCAGCAACATGGTTAAACACAATTTTATTAAATTTATCAATTTATATAATTACCCAATTTCCTGTGATAACATCCTGTTTAGAGGAAAACATGGTATGCACCCCTAAATACAGCGCATTGAAAAATCCACTGCCCTGCAGGTTGCGTCAAACGTCAACAACAAAATATAGTTATTCCAAGTCCATGACAACATCATGCACAAATATTTTGTAGGAAGTATTTGAAAATACGAGGGAAACCTTTCTCCATCATCCAGGCTGTCACTAATCTGTACCGCGGGTAGCCTGGTGAACTTGCCACAATCAAGGGCATAGGCGCGTTCGTATATAAAGATTGGCGTCGTTGTGACATCGTCAGGCTATCCTGATAGGATTGTATTAGCGAAGCAGGTGATGAGATTTCGGAGATTACTAGCAGATTTACGGTATTGTTATGAAATTCGACCATGGCGATTTAATGCACAGCTAGTGGTGGGCGGTGTTTAGTTCATTCATTAGTGTAAGCAGACCTATTTTATGTATTACATCGTACACAGTCGAATCACGCCTTGGCCACGTTCAGCCAGCTATTATTAACATTATGCAATAATAATTCAGACTGGCCCAGACACAACATTCAGTAAGCCCCTGCCCCCCCCCCCCCCCCCCCCCCCCCCCCCCCCCGTCCGCATTCTCCCATCTTCCGTCACTCCCAGTCAACAAGGATTTATCTAAAAATTATTGCATGAGATATGTTATCCATTTAGTAAAGAATGTGCTGGGGTGTCGTTAATCTTGCCATTATACTTTTCTTTACCCTTATAGTATAAGCCTGAAAAAAATTATGTACACGGACCTTTTATATGCATTTTCCCCACAGACAGGACAGCACGTATAACGGCTTTTAATAACTGTGACAATTTTTTTTTTTTTTTTTTTTTTTTTTTGAGAATGGTAAACAAGGAGAAATAATCATTAGGACCCGATAGTCGAGACATAAATAGAGAGAGAGAGAGAGAGAGAGAGAGAGAGAGAGAGAGAGAGAGAGAGAGAGAGAGAGAGAGAGAGAGAGAGAGAGAGAGAGAGAGAGGAAGGAGGGAAAGAAAGAGAGAAGGATGGGGGTATCGTCGGTGTACTCTTATTAACCATTAACAGCTTAACATTAAGACACTATCCTGAACAGACAAGTGTACCCAGGACAGTGTATTTAAACCGTAGTAGCATATTTATAGTATGAAAATCAGGTTAAAAGTAAAGGAGGAAATGTGATAGGCTAGTACTACTACTATACATTTAATAACATGCAGTATTCTATTTTTCACCAACTTACAATTATGGTATTCTTCCCAAAACCTCTGTGCTTCCTGCAACTTAAAAACAACAACTGCTGTGTATACATTAAAAATAATTGTAATAAAGTTATTATGTTTTTGTCAAAGGAATTACGTTTGAAGCGTCCAAAGTACATTGACTGAAGTAACAACGTCATTGCAACCGAAACGTTTGACGTCAATAACATGACGTCATTAGTAGTAAATACAGCTGAATCTATATTTCATTAATTAAAATCATTTGGTTCAGCAGGAATGTTCGAATGTCTGTCAGTTTCTCCACCATTACCAAAACGAAAAACATGTCCACTATGCATTCCTCACTAGTTTCCTTTGGATAATATTCAGACATCTCAAAGTTCAAAATTAGTTGTGTGTGTGTGTGTGTGTGTGTGTGTGTGTGTGTGTGTGTGTGTGTGTGTTAAAACCATTTTATCATTTATCCACTCATTCATTCATTAATTCGTTCGTTCGTTCATTTATTCATATATTAGGCCTACTATAATTCATAAAGTAAGTATGGACATAGTATTCTGTTTGTTATGGCTTTGAAAGAATACTCCAATTCATTTAAAACACACATATTGAAAACAGAACAGTTAAAAACCATTTTATCATTTATCCACTCATTCATTCATTAATTCGTTCGTTCGTTCATTTATTCATATATTAGGCCTACTATAATTCATAAAGTAAGTATGGACATAGTATTCTGTTTGTTATGGCTTTGAAAGAATACTCCAATTCATTTAAAACACACATATTGAAAACAGAACAGTTAAAAACCATTTTATCATTTATCCACTCATTCATTCATTAATTCGTTCGTTCGTTCATTTATTCATATATTAGGCCTACTATAATTCATAAAGTAAGTATGGACATAGTATTCTGTTTGTTATGGCTTTGAAAGAATACTCCAATTCATTTAAAACACACATATTGAAAACAGAACAGTTAAAAACCATTTTATCATTTATCCACTCATTCATTCATTAATTCGTTCGTTCGTTCATTTATTCATATAAATTAGGCCTACAATAATTCATAAAGCAAGTATGGACATAGTATTCTGTTTGTTATGGCTTTGAAAGAATACTCCAATTAATTTAAAACACACATATTGAAAACAGAACAGTTAATAATAAAGCTTTTGTTTAATGATTGTATGGCTGTAGTCACGTTTTAATGTTCCCTGCTCAGGGGCGTAGTGTGATTTGGACCGGAGGGGGAGGGGAGGGGTCAGGGGTCGAATATGAACATCCATTTAGCGGGGTCTCAGTGACATCTAAGGCGTAAGGCCAAAGCTTTTTATTAGTTGTTCCTCGGATTCTCAAACGTGAAAGAAAAAAAAAAACTGTCGCAATATGGGGGGGGGGGGGGGGGGGGTGCGGGCCCGGGCTGCTCCTCCCCTTACATCCTCCACTGATAGTGAACGTTTCCCACGAGGCGGGATTTAGCTCAGTCGGTTGAGTGCTCGTTTGAGGTGATTGCGTTGCAGGATCGAACCACCTCGGTGGATCCATTCAACTGATTTTTTTTCCCGTTCCAACCAGTACACCACAACTGGTCAAAGGCCGTGGTGTGTGCTTTTCTATGGGAAAGTGCATATAAAAGATCGCTTGATGCATCAGGAAAAAAGTAGCTGGTTTCCTATGATGACTACCTGTCAGAATGACCAAATGTTTGACATTCAATACCCGATATTTAATCAGTGCTCTAGTGGTGTCGTTAAGCAAAACAAACTCTTTTTAAAAAAACAAAAACATTTTCCATGGACGCTTATATGAATAGCCTAATTTCGCTAGTTTTAGCTTGAGCTGGAGGTGTGTGTGTGTGTGTTGTCCGAACCCTCGAAGCCCAATCCATCCTACGCCACTGAGCGGGAGGTGTGTGTGTGTGTTGTCCGAACCCTCGAAGTCCAACCCAGCCTTCGCCCCTGACTTCTCGAATGATTGACTTGGAAAAATAATAAGCTAGTAGGCCTATTACGAACAGTCGACTCTCTCGACAAAGCAGCCGGTTATGTGCTTGCCGGGACTAATGCACGCTGCGCTGTAAATGAACCCATTCTGTTCAACGAGCGGGTGGTGCGTCTTGATAAACAGTCATTCTGCGGCGACGACAGCTCGATACTCTGTGCTCGAGACTATGTGTGGGAAACCGCCATCCACCGTGAACATGACGTTCTGAAAATTACATCATTTAAATTAGACACACTGGTTTAGTCTTCACTTGGCGCACATCACAGTCAGGTTAAAGTTTTATTTAACGACACCACTAGAGCACATTGATTTATTCATCATCGGCTATTGGATGTCAAACATTTGATAATTTTGACAAATAGTCTTAGAGAGGAAACACGCTACATTTTTCCACATACCATGGTCTTTGATATACCAGTCGTGGTGCACTGGCTAGAGCGAGAAATGGCCCAATGAGTCCACTGACGGCGATCGATCCCAGTCCGACCGCGCAACAGGCGAGCACTTTGCCACTGGGTTGCGTCCCGACCCCAAGATCATAAAAATACACTCTTGTAAACTACTGATATACGTTGTTCTACATATGCTACAAAAATCAAGTTTGAAGCCATCCAAATATTGCTGTTTTGCATAGTCTCTGGCACGCACCCCTTTTGGCTGCCTTATTCAAATCTTTCTTACGGACCTGCATTATTTTATACATTTTTAATAACTGGTGATATAAAGCCGGTTACTAAAAAATCATTTTGTTATTTGTACAACTAGAGTATGGAGTACTAAAGCTTTTATTACAGTTGCATAATTATTATCAAGTGAATGATTCATTTCATAGTTAATTTATATTTCACTTATAAGAAGAAAGGTATATCTGCACAATACAGATATGAACAGGCATTTGGTAAAATAGTGATAGATTCCACGAATCTCTGTCTAGTGTCTCGTCTATAGGAGGACAGCCACTCCCGAGGAGATCATTTACTGGAGATTTCATTCATCTTGCGCAAAAATGACTAGTTTATTAAATTAAAATCAGCAGATCTCATTAGAGTAAGTACATATGTGATGACATGCCCTTGTGAATCACTGTCACAACAATGATGACATCAAGTGTACGCGAAATATGAACATATCCTGCCCCACCGATGGCACCTGTCACATGAGTACTGCTACCATAGCAAGTCTGTCACAGGCACGGCGGAAGCAAGTAGACATGGGGGTGAGCTGACTGAGATCGAGGGCGCAAAGTAAACTTTTTAATGGGTTCGGGAAAATGTCCCTTCGTAAAATTCGAACACTAGATGTTCTGAAAGCTATCAATTAAATTGCAACAACAGATACACTTAGTTTCACAAGTTTCACAAACCATAACGCGAGGGTTCTGGGGATGCGCACCCCTTTAAACATTTTAAGTGTCCCTAAAAATGCAGTGTTTAGCAGATGAATTCAATGCATTTATTCTTTTCTAGTGGGGGAAACGTAAATATTTTTGACAACTGAATATTAATTAACCACCTAGATAACACGTGGGTATACTTGAATACTGTATCACGTTGCACCCACTCTAGGGAAATATTGCATCAACCCTGCTAGTGATGTCATTAATGTCATAAATATATTATAACATGAGCTCGGTGTCATAAGGAATGTATGTACCGGTGTCACGGGGATCCTACAATACCCGTAACTAAATGAAACACGATTATCCAAATATCTCTCCTAACTGTCTATCTATTAGATCTCTCTGTAACGGGCAGTTATACCCGCGTGGCTCGGCTAGGTATGATCAGAGATAAGATCTTATTTAAAGTATATGTAATATAGCACGTTTAGTTCACTAGAAAACACAACAAAAAACACAATACACTTTGGAATCTGTATTAATACTACGCTGACAAATGTACTGCCGCAGTAGTTAATTAACAACAACAAATAATAACAACCCAGAACTGATCACTTAATTAGTTAATCTCTAGGTGTCTAGTTTACACAATATTGTAATCACTTCACCGTGACACAACACCCACACGTGTGATAATTGAGAAACGCTTCCAGGGGAACTTAATTAATAAAGGAATTACAACTCTATTCCTAACTGGTTAATTTTTAATTAACCCTTAACTACTCATTCAGTAACCTTGTAATACAGAATTAATACTGGTACCTATCACAATAAAGACAATAACCTACAGTTTACCTAGGTCCTCTAGGATGACTGGTTAAGCTATATATATATTAGAACAGTGAGCCTACAGTCTACTGCGTCAGATTACCGGCAGCACCGTCTAAATAATATTGGTATAATACAGTATTAAGATACTTAAAGTCACATCAATCACATCAAGGTTATACAACAGAGCAGAAATAATATTTACCAAGTCCAAACGGACGCGTTCCCTGGAAGCCTTCCAATATGTTTCTCCCTGATATCTCTAAAACCCTAGCTATTTATTATAAAATCCCAGTATCGCCTGGGAGAAAAGCGGTCCTTCCCCTATCAAGTGATATTTCCACAGCGACCAAGCCGGCATATTTTTCTTAGATGGCCAGACTTGATGACACCTAGTCGCCAAAATCACGGTCGTAAAAACCGCACTCGCGGAGGTATTACGTAACTACTGGCCACATGGCCTCCGCATCTGGTATGGGTGTGTATTAGAAAAAGCTCGACGACCGTCGCGCAGAGGTATTTCGTAAACAAAAGTGCCCAGCTGGGCTTAAGTGCATATTGGAACTGCACACGGCCCTCTAAAACAATTAATATCGCCACAGGCGAAAACAAAATTAAGAGCATGTTCCATCACAACCGGATTAGGGGCTTGTTTTATTTTCCAAACGAGAACGTATCTTGCGAAGTTTAGGTAGTGCTAAACCAAATAACTTCTGGCTGTGTCAAAGTTCGAGGTGCACCGAACTTTTGATAGATAAGTTAACACCACAAGTCCTGTTATTGGTGATAAAAGTGAGCGTGTTGATTGTAAAAACAATTAGTTTCATCTGGACAAAAATGTATGCAATTTTATTTCATCTAGTACCACTGTGTCAAGTAGCCTTGTGCTTGAAATATATATGGAGTACCTGTTAAAGAAAGTACTAATTTTTTTTGTAAAACTAGGGGTGTTGTAAAATGAAAGGTACCATTTTATTCAGTTAATATTTTGAGGTAGGGGTTGTAGTACTGATATTTATGGGTCATAGTTTGGTTGATATGTTGCATATAATGTTTTTAAACGCAAATGTTAACATGGTCGCATGAGGCCCCCCCCCCCCCTACTTTTCAGAAATTATGCTTTATAATAGTGTAAAAGTGTGTGTATATAAAAGTGTGGCCCCCTCCCCACACTTTTTGTTTTGTCCACCCCCGCCTTGCCACCTTCATACGCCACTGGTATATGTACATAGATAAAAAAATAAAAATAATAATCAAATGTGCGTGTTAGTCTGGGTTGTGCGTGTGTACTGGTGTGTGGGCTTGTTTTGTAGGTTATTGTTTATTTGGGAGCAGATTTGTTGTTGTTACTGGGGATTTCTTTGTGGGGGAGGTAAAATTGTTGAGGGGGGTATTTAAAAAATATTAGGGTTTTTTTTTGTTTTGCATGCCACTTACGCTTATAATCATGTATATAGAACAATGTCTTCATTTTAACATTTAACCTTGAAAAATTGGCATGCAAGACTAACATAAATATGTTTACACAGATACTGTTACTATAGGTAGACATTTTTAGGTTAAATTATATATTTAGCTGTTATTACAGCAAAATTTACACTTTATAATGCAATGTATATAGGCCTAATTAATTTACAGCAAACGAAATATTTAGTCAAACAGGCACATGTGCAGGAAATTGTGTAGAGAAAGTCTAGACTGGCTAGTGGTGTTTTTATGGGAGGGGTCGGGTCGTGCGTCCCCAGAAACACACTGAACCCCCTCCCCCCCCCCCCCCCAAAAAAAACAACAACAAAAAAAAAAAAAAAAAAACAACAACATAATATGGCACGTGGGGAAGGGGACTGTTCTGATCGGAATATTACATATAGTCCGTTCCATCCTCCTACAAAAATATTTTGTTGTTTTTGTAAATACTAGTAATTTAAGTTTGGTTTGACGTAAAAATAAAAATAAAAGTTTTTTGGAAATAACAAAAATATATTATTTTTGTGTGTAATTTAGAAAACAAGCGGCTCAGAAATAAATAACTTGTAGTAAATTCCATAGTATGAAAAAAGCCGTTCCCCGTGGGACACACTTGCATCTGATTGTATTTATTAAAGGAAACATGACACGAGACCATATTATAGCTCATTTTAAAAGCAAAATGATATAAAAATAATATACAAATAACTTTATAACAATAAAATACGTGTAGTTAACTTAAAATGAAGAAATTACGCTAATCAGTATCAAAGTACGATTTATGCATATTTATTCGTGAGCGTTCGGAAAAAAAGGGAAGTGATGTCAGAGCCGCTGTACTCTTCCTTGTTGTTAACTGTTTATATATGGAGTAAGGGGCTTACGATCTTTTCAGTCCAACAGTGCCGTACTGCGCGGCCTTTGGGTGTAAAAATAAACAGTTTAAACGATCGGAATTGTCTTTTTATGGTTTTCCAAAGGATTGTATCCGAAGAAAGACGCGTGTATTTTATCGTAAATGAAAAGATTGGACACCAACACCGCATAGTACTTTGGTGTCGGCCTATTTACAGCCCGGAGCCCGAACGTTACCCGGAGACAAAAACAGTACTCGGTTGCGAATGCCGAGGTGTACATTGTACATATTTGGCACAAAGATACACTTCAGCATGATATATTTATATATGTTAAAATAAAAATGTAGAAATGTTTTTTGTTTGGGTTTTTTTGGGGAAAAAAAAAGATTTTTCATGTTAGGGCTGTAGGCCTACAAACAAAATCTGTATTCACCGTCCGAAGAAGGAAACATCAATAAGTAATTAAATATGGCATATACAAACATGGGATTTGACATGAGGATACATCTCAGTACGATGTATTTAAATATGTTTTTAAAAAAACGTGTAGAAAACAATAATAATTTTAAATAATGTTTTTAATCTTCAAAGTAACACGAAGTTCAATACAAAATAAACCACTACTGTCGGTGTCGAAATAACTGTAAATAATGCTGTAAAACCCTTGATTAAGTAGACTTTCCCATCTAAAATTACAAAACTGACCAATTACGTAGTACCAAAGAAAAGAAAATTATTACTTGGGTATCGCGAGTGGTCGTTTTTACTCTAACGCACCCTACTAAAAGGCCTAATAATAAACTACTTTTTTTATGAGAGAAAAATACTATAACCCCATTTCGTTCTATGTATGCAAATTGAAATATATTTAGTTTAAAAGTTGATTATACTCTCAAGTCATTTATGTTGTTTTACAAGTCAGGCTAATGAAAGTGAAGCGCCTTGTCGTAAATTTGAGCGTTTGTTTACACTGTGCATACAGATTTCATAAAAAATGCGATATTTTCTAAAAAAAAATAAAAAAATGTTTGTCCTACATTTATATTTTTTTTTTACATATTTAAATACATCATACCGAGGTGTATCTTCATGCTAAATATGAACAGTATACATCTCGGCATTAGCATCCGGGTTTTGGTTGTCTCCGGGTTACTTTCGGGCTCCGGGCTGTAAATTGGTCGACCGGTCTGGTCTGGCACCATCGGTTTCTCCACCCTCCGACTCGCTATCCGTTTTTTCTTAAGTATCACTGTTGTAAGTAAATGTGTGTCATTCTTCATTTACTAACAGCTCAAATTGATACGGCAAAACTTTTGCGAACGAGCACTTTGTGCAAGTCTTAGATTCTTTATGAATGGTACGGACTAATGCTTTTAAGTGTAAGGCTTCAGATCAAGCGACGCGTCTCTAACGTCACGGACCTCGTGATTACCCTGCTCATTAAAGATCGGCAATTTCCGCTAAGAGTTCATATCTCAGGGTTTTTTACAGATATTTTAAGTAATTTTTTTAAATTTTTTTAGGTGATTCAATTTATAATTAATTGTACATGGTTGGTGCCAAATATAGGTAACGTGACATGTTTCCTTTAAAGTTAGTCTAGTGAAATTATAATCATGACTAGTAAATGTTTTACATCATTGAATCAATGATCCCATGGTTAGTGGATTTTTATAAAATTATAGAAGCCCAGGATTCATAATCCGAGATATCGGCCGATCTGTACATAATCAGACGACGTGGCCATTGATAAAGGGGAATAACTTTTAACATACAACAATCAACAAGAGTTATCTGCAATTTTTGTATAAATCAGGGTGGAGTCGTGGTTAAGCCATCGGACATAAGGCTGGTAGGTACAGGGTTCGGAGCCCGGTACCGGCTCCCATCCAGAGCACGTCTTAACGACACTTTGGGTAGGTGTAAGGCCACTACACCTCTTCTCTCTCACTAACAACAATTAACCCACTGTCCTGGACAGACAGCTCAGATAGCTGTGTGCCCATGACCGCGTGCTTGAACCTTAATTGGATATAAGCACGAAAATAAGTTGAAATGAAATGAAAATAAATAAAATATATCTATCGCTAAGGCCATAGATTATTTGTCTTTATATAGTAGCTTTTATTAATATTAGTAGTACCCACAAATGTTTTTAATGCCTGGGTGCAACACATTGGTTGCTCCCACGGTAACGTCTAACAAACCCATTTATTAACGGGTCAGTGCACACATTTACACACTAAACATAAAATTAAAGTTTGTTTTGTTTAACAACACCACTAATAGCACATTAATTTATTAATCATTGGCTAATGGAAGAAGAAGGAAATGTTTTATTTAACGACACACTCAACACATTTTATTTACGGTTATATGGCGTCAGACATATGGTTAAGGACCACACAGATTTTGAGAGAAAACCCGCTGTTGCTACTTCATGGGCTACTCTTTCCGATTAGCAGCAAGGGATCTTTTATTTGCACTTCCCACAGGCAGGATAGCACAAACCATGGCCTTTGTTGAACCAGTTATGGATCACTGGTCGGTTCAAGTGGTTTACACCTACCCATTGAGCCTTGCAGAGCACTCTCAGGATTTGGAGTCGGTTTTTGGATTAAAAATCCCATGCCTTGACTGGGATCCGAACCCAGTACCTACCAGCCTGTTGACCGATGGCCTAACCACGACGCCACCAAGGCTGGTCATTGGCTATTGGATGCCATGCATGCTGTAATTTTGAAATATAGTCTAACCTGCTACATTTTTCCATTAGTAGCAAGGGATGTTTTATATGCACCATCCCACAGACAGGATAGCACATGGCACAGCATTTGGTATACCAGTCGTGGAGCAGTCTAGAATGAGAAAAAGCCAAACATGTCTGGGGTTCTCATTTTACACAAAAACTGCTACATATGCATGGGCTGGAATTACCACAAAGAAGTTTTCAATGTTAATAAGTTACACATTTCAAATTACATGCACTCTCCCCTGCAAACTTCAGTTCAATGATATTCCATAAAATCAAATTGAATGACTATAAATATAAACAGATACATTTAAATTAAAATCATATATTATATAAGACAGAGTTTAAAAAAATATTTCAAATTGTTAGATTCTATTCATTTATTACAAAAAGTTCAATCAATTTTTATTCCAGTTAGAAAGAAAAAAAGGGGGGAAAATGACCGAAGGAAATAATGACCAATGTTTTTTCTTAAAATTCATATTTTCCCCTTGAAATAATAAAACAAACCAGCTGAACTGTGTACCAATTTATTGCAAAACAATTTCTTTAAAATATCACCAAAATAATTCCCATTTTGTCAATCAACAAGGCATTTCTGATAATTTACATCAAATTAAAATTAAAATTAAGTACCTACAAAAAACAAAACTAAAAAACCAAATAGTCGTGCTATAAAGGATTTTAAAAATGGTTTACTGAAACAAATACCAGCACTTAGTAGTAGTAATATCTGTACAAACATGTATTAAACTAATTCAAACAGATATATCCTGAACCCAGTTGTTCAAGTATAGGCCTAGATTAAAGGGACAGACCCTACTTTCAACCCCTGAAATCTTTTAGTTAATCTACAAACCTGTAACACATTTGGATAAAGTTAGAATTGAGTGAAATACAAGTCTGCGACTTTGACATGATGAAATGCCCTCTAAAAATAGATTAAAACTCGACTCCATAACTGATACTTCTCAGACACACATGCATTTTTAAAAATATGATAAATGCATTTTGTGATATTAAAAAAAACATAAAGACCAAAAACACTTCGAATGTATGGAAATTGATAATCTAAACCATAAAATCTAAGTAAAGTATGATTTCAGTTATCAAAAACGGCTATAATAGTCAAAAATATGCCTTAGTGTTTAAAAACTAGGGTATGTCCCTTTAACTAACCATCAGCTATTGAAATAGTCATCTTCGCAGGAGCAACCACAGTTTTTAAAATAATTTCTTATAAGTTGTTTAAAAAAAGAAAAAACAGAAAGTCATTTTTAGAAGTTCTTTTCACTAATTTATAAAGTGGTCTAAAATTGTTATCTAAAATAGACTGTTGTGAGTTTTCAGCTATTGTAGCACATTTCTGACCCACAGAGCTTTTATATGCACCATCCCATGAACAGGATAGCACATTCCACGCTTTTGATATAGCAGTCATGGTGCACTGGCTGGAACGAGAAATAGCCCAATGAGCCCACACTAACCACCCAAGCGAGTGCTTTACCATTGAGCTATGTCCCGCCCGAGATATTTTAATAACATAATTACATATAAAATGCATTTTCTTCTTTAGAATATCAGTGTCTTTATATACAAGGTGTTTCTGATCACCTGAAACATGATTTTACCTGCTAATAATTTTGTACATATGAAAAAATATATACGTGTATTAGTAAGTAAACTGAAGTTTTAGCTACTACAAACATTAGGGCAACAAGAAACACATTGATAATGTCACTGATGATTAATATAAACAATAAAATGTGTTGGACATGTAATTGTAGTTGTTAAAAACGCTCTGTCCATCAGGAACATGTTATAGTGCCGATGGGTTAAAGGTGCAGACCCTAGTTTCAAACCTGTAACACACTGATAATGTCACGGATGATTAATGTAAACAATAAAATGTGTTGGACATGTAATTGTAGTTGTTAAAAACGCTCTGTCCATCAGGAACATGTTATAATGACGACAGGTTAAAGGTGCAGACCCTAGTTTCAACCCGTAAACATGGACACTAAGTTTAGTTAAAGTCTTCAAACCTGTAACCGGCCTCGGTGGCGTCGTGGCAGGCCATCGGTCTACAGGCTGGTAGATACTGGGTTCGGATCCCAGTCGAGGCATGGGATTTTTAATCCAGATACCGACTCCAAACCCTGAGTGAGTGCTCTGCAAGGCTCAATGGGTAGGTGTAAACCACTTTCACCGACCAGTGATCCATAACTGGTTCAACAAAGGCCATGGTTTGTGCTATCCTGCCTGTGGGAAGCGCAAATAAAAGATCCCTTGCTGCCTGTCGTAAAAAGAGTAGCCTATGTGGCGACAGCGGGTTTCCTCTAAAAACAGTGTCAGAATGACCATATGTTTGACGTCCAATAGCCGATGATAAGATAAAAAATCAATGTGCTCTAGCGGCGTC